>NC_058412.1:120430180-120476563 GCF_002201575.2 Neomonachus schauinslandi
TCTTATGGTATCGCTTATCTCTCGAATTCTGCCCTCGTGATCCAGTAGTTGTTTATCTCTCTTTTTCTCAGCTTCTTTATTTTCCATCATTTCGTCTTCTATATTACTGATTCTCTCTTCATTTATTCTAGCAGTTAGCACCCCCATATTTGATTGCACCTCATTAATAGCCTTTTTGATTTCTACTTGGTTGGATTTTAGTTCTTTTTTTCTCCAGAACGGGTTTCTCTAATAACTTCCATATTTTTTTCAAGCCCAGCTAATATCTTTAAAGATTTTATTTATTTATTTGACAGAGAGAGATACAGCGAGAGGGGGAACACAAGCGGGGGGAGAGGGAAAGGGAGAAGCAGGCCTCCCGCCGAGTAGGGAGCCCGATGTGGGGCTCGATCCCAGGACCCTGGGATCATGACCTGAGCCGAAGGCAGACGCTTAACGACTGAGCCACCCAGGCGCCCCCCAGCTAATATCTTTAAAGTGATGATTCTGAACTCTAGATCTGACATCGTACTAATGTCCGTATTGAGTAGGACCCTGGCAATCGCTACTACCTCTTGTTCTTTTTGTTGAGGTGATTTTTTCCGTCTTGTCATTTTGTGCAGAGGAGAATAGATTGAGAGAACAAAATGCTAGCAGAGTAACAACATCCCGAGAAAATATACTCTAAACAAATCAGAAAAGACCTGAAGCAGTGGGAAAAGAAAGGGAAAGAGAGAAAAAAGAAAAAGAAAAAAAGAAAATGATAAAGATAAAAACAAAAACAAACAAAACAACAACAACAACAAAAAACCAGAATGTGATCAAATATGATCAGGCTGGTATATAGACCAGTGCCACACACTAGATTTGGGGTGTATTTTGGTCTTTTAGAAGAAAGTGCCTCCCAAAATTTTAAAGAAAGAAAAACTTATATATGTACAAATATAAGGGTTGATATGATGAAGGGATGGAATACGACTGTAAAGATGGAAATTATAAAAAATTTTATAAAAGGAATTGATAAGAAGTTTGAAAAAAGAAAGAAGAGGATTTAAAAAATGAAAAAAGAAAAAAAAAGGGAGAGAATGTGATCAGGCAGTGGAATAGAAAACACCATATACTAGAGATTTAGGATATATTTTAATCTGTTAGAAGAAACTATCTCAAAATTTTAAAGAGAGAACAACTTATATATATAAGCCAAAAATACGGGTAACTACTATGAAGGGATAGAATATGACTCTAAAAATGAAAAATAAAAAAATTTTTTTTTTAAAAAGTGTTTGATAAGATGTTGGTGAAAAAGGGAAAAAGAAAAATTCAAAAAAAAAAAAGACAGTTAAAAAAATTAACTTTGAAAGACTAACGAATCATGGTAAAAAAGCCATCAATTCTATGTGCAGTATTCCCCTAGCGCTGGAGTTCTGCCATTCTCATTGATTGGTAAACTTGGTCTTGGCTGGCTGTTCTCACTGATCTTCTGGGGAGGGGCCTGTTGCCGTGGTTTCCAAATGTCTCTGCTGGAGGCGGAATTGCCCCGCCCTTGCCCCCTCCCGGCTAAGTAATCTGCTCGGGTTTGCTCTCTGGAGCTTTTGTTCCCTGCGAGCTTTCCGTCCAGCTTTGGAGGCGGAGAGTGAAAATGGCGGCCTCCCAATCTCTGCCCTGGAGGAGCCGAGAACTCGGGGTCCCGCTTCTCAGTGAGTCCCCAGAGAAAAGCCGTCAGTCACTCCCGTCTCCCCAGTCTCCAGCCGCACTCCGTGCTCACCCGGCCTGTGACCGCGCGTTTCTATCTCTGGCACCCGACCCCGGGTGGAGTCTCCAAACCCAGCAGATCCCTGCGGCGCACTCCTGTGCAGCTCCTCCCGGGGGAGGAAGGTGAGTCTCCCCGGATCTGCCGCTTGTTGGGTCCCTGCTGGAGGAGCAGGGGCCCGACTGTGCTGCGGATCACGGTTTATGGCAACCCCGAGCTGAGAGCCCGCGCTTGGGCTCCGCCTCTGCAGCCGGCTTCCCTGCTCCGTTACCTGGGAGCTCTGCCACACTCAGGCACCCCCGGTCTTTCTGTGACCCTAAGGGTCCTGAGACCACACTGTCCCGCGAGAGTTCCACCCCCCGCTTAGCCACCGGAGTGACGTCCCTCAGCGGAGCAGACTTTTAAAAGTTCCGATTTTGTGCTCCGTGGCTCTATCACTTGCCAGAAGCGGCCGATGGAGGCCCCTCCCCCGCCGTCTATCCTCCCGAATATCGCCTCGGATTCACTTCTCCGCACGTCCTACCTTCCAGAAAGTGGTCGCTTTTCTGATGAGAGAGTTGTTGCTCTTCTTTTCTTCGATCTCCTGTTGAGTTTGTAGGTGTTCAGAATGGTTTGATCCCTATCCAGCTGAATTCCTGAGAAGAGACGAAATCCAGGTCTCCTACTCCTCCGCCATCTTGCTCCCTTCAAAAATGTTTTTTTTAAAAAGTGATTGATAAGATGTTGGTTGAAAAAGCGAAAAAGAAAAATTCAAAAAAAAAAGACAGTAAAAAATAAATTATCTTTGAAAGACTACAGAATCATGGTAAAAAAGCCATGGATTCTATGTGCAGTATTCCCCTAGCGCTGGAGTTCTGCCGTTCTCATTGATCAGTAAACTTGGTCTTGGCTGGCTGTTCTCGCTGATCTTCTGGGGGAGGGGCCTGTTGCCGTGGTTTCCAAATGTCTTTGCAGGAGGCGGAATTGCCCTGCCCTTGCCTGGTCTGGGCTAAGTGATCTGCTCGGGTTTGTTCTTGGGAGCTTTTGTTCCCTGCGAGCTTTCCGTACAGCTTTGGAGGCGGAGAGTGAAAATGGCGGCCTCCCAATCTCTGCCCCGGAGGAGCCGAGAACTCGGGGCCCCGCTTCTCAGTGAGCCCACAGAGAAAAGCCGCCAGTCACTCCCGTCTCCCCGGTCTCCGGCCACAGTCCGTGCTCACCCGGCCTGTGACCGCGCGTTTCTATCTCTGGCACCAGGCACCGGGTGGAGTCTCCAAACCCAGCAGATCCCTGTGGCGCACTCCCGCGCGGCTCCTCCCGGGAGAGGAAGGTGAGTCTCCCCAGATCTGCCGCTTGTTGGGTCCCTGCTGGAGGAGCAGTGGCCCGACTGTGCCGCGGATCACGGTTTATGGCAACCCCGAGCTGAGAGCCGGATCCTCGGCTCCGTCTCTGCAGCCGGCTTCCCCACTCTGATCCCTGGGAGCTCTGCCACACTCAGGCACCCCCGGTCTTTCTGTGACCCCAAGGGTCCTGAGACCACACTGTCCCGCGCGGGTTCCACCCCCCGCTTAGCCACCGGAGTGACATCCCTCAGCAGAGCAGACTTCTAAAAGTTCCGATTTTGTGCTCCGTGGTTCTATCACTTGCCAGAAGCGGCCGATGGAGGCCCCTCCCCCGCCATCTATCCTCCTGAATATCACCTCAGATTCACTTCTCTGCACGTCCTACCTTCCAGAAAGTGGTCGTTTTTCTGTTCAGAGAGTTGTTGCTATTCTTTTCTTCGATCTCCTGTTGAGTTCATAGGTGTTCAGAATGGTTTGATCCCTATCCAGCTGAATTCCTGAGACCAGACAAAATCCAGGTCTCCTACTCCTCTGCCATCTTGCTCCGCGCCCTGTATCCCTTCCAACTTTTAAGGCATAGTTATCTTCCAAGTGATACAAATACACAGAAAATGAGATGTTTCTATTTGGCACAAAGTGATCAAGATCGACAAGATAGTTCTAAGTAAAATGCCAGCGAATTAAATCCACTCATATATTAAATGAATGATATGCCATGACCAAGTAGGATTTACTTTGGAAATGCTGGGTAATGGAACACCTATCGTGGGATCATCAGTGTGTTAGACGCTTCATACAAGCTAGATGAATTAGTGATCACAGAACCTTATGAGTTATTATCATTTTATAGCTAAAGAAACTAAGCAGGGAGAGGTTAGAAAAATTGGTCAAGGCCAAGGTGAACACTAGGGCTGACACTCAACTCCAGGTCCAACTTAGTCCAAATCATAAAGTATGTTTCACAAATCAGCCTGAGTCTGATTTAATAAATTCCTGAAGTTGCATTTGATAATATTCAATCAACCCTGTCATTGATGGAAATTCTTCAGTTACTTAAGGGAGACACATTTTATATACTATGTTGAACAATATGTATATTAAAAACTCTATTTCATGCTTAGTGGTGAAATACGAGAGTAATTTCCAATGATTTATTTCTATTTAAGATTTTTATGGAAGTGCTAGTTGATATAATAAGACATGGATCAGAAATAAAATGTATAACAGTGAAAAAAAGACATTATCTTTATTTGCAAATGATGCAATTATCTGTACAATTTACCCCAAATATTATCATCTGAAATGCTAATAGTACTAATAAGATAGATCTATAAGGTAATCAAATGTTTAAGAAATATTAAAAATATTATGTATAAATATGTACTATATTTATATATAATATAGTGTATATTTATATATACTAACATTACCAATTAGAAAATATGAGGGAAAACAGATTTCTATTAGCAATGCAAGTACAAAACAGTAATTTTAATAAAAATTGTACAGGATATACATGGACAAATTGACAGTGATCAATTGGGAGGAATAAACAAAGACTTGAATAAATGGTAAGGCATACCATAGGGCTGGTTGCAAACACTCAATATTATAAAGACATCATTTCCCCCCCCCAGATTAATTTATAGGTTTGAGTTAATTTTATCCTAAGTTTTATTCACAGTGGGGGGCAATGTCTTGGAATCCAATGAGGTGATTCTAGAATTCAAGTGGATGCACAAAAAGAAAATATTTAATAGGATTTCAAGGGATTGGGATGGGGAGAAAAAAAACATTCACTAAATGTATTCATTGATTCTAAGACTTTCAAAAAACATTAAATTGTATATCTTAGAATGGAGGGACTATGATAATCAATCCATTCAAAATCTTCATGAATCCTTAAATTAAGACTTTCTACTACAACATATACTTTCCTCCCATAAAATGCAGTAAAATTTAACTGAATAATGCATGTTTTTCTTCAGAGCCTTAATGATTCTATAAATACATGACTATAGAAATGTATAAAGTAATTGGCTTTTTAAAACCAGGAAACACAGCTCTTAGCACTTTGTGAGAGTTATTACAGGGATAAAAAGGAACCGAAAATCACAAAACCATGGTGAGAGGTGAATGCTGGTGGTCGACCAGGTTTGGCGGGCTGTTTAATGACCCATGCATCTTCAAAAGGCGGGTGTTTAGAACCTGGGCCTTAGTGCAATTAAACCGTTCTCAGTCATTCCCTGCAGTGAGGTTCTTTACAAAGCAGAGGCTGAGATGAGAATGCTTGAGCAACACATGGAAGACACCTCTAAGGAGGTGACAAAAGCAAGGCAGGAGAGGGAAAGAAACCAAAGATGCCCTTTCAACTGAAGTGTACCTGATTCTACAGGAAGCTCGAGCATAATGGGGCCCTAGCTTTTCTGCGTTGAGGGAGAGGACGCTGAGCTTTTTTTTTTTTAAGAGAGAGCACAGCAGGGGCAGCGGCAGGAAGAGGGAGAAGGAAAAGCAGTCTCCCCATTGAGCAAGGAGCCCGATGCAGGACTCGATCCCAGGATCCTGGGATCATGACCTGAGCTGAAGGCAGATGGTTAACTGACTGAGGCACCCAGGTGCCCCGGAGGCTGAGCTTTTATTATTATTATTTTTTAAATTTTTAAAATTTTTTATTGTTAATCACCATACATTACATCATTAGTTTTTGATGTAGTGTTCCATGATTCATTGTTTGTGCATAACACCCAGTGCTCCATGCAGACCGTGCCCTCTTTAATACCCATCACCAGGCTAACCCATCCTCCCACCCCCCTCCCCTCTAGAACCCTCAGTTTGTTTTTCAGAGTCCATCGTCTCTCATGGTTCGTTGAGGCTGAGCTTTTATAACTCAGCTCGTAGTCGGTCTTTGGCTGGTGGGGCTCTCAGGGGGGTAAAACCTCCCAAGCATCTCAGGTAGTAGGAGGGCAGCTGTGAGCCAGCAGCAACCAACACTCATAGCAACTGGGGGATGGGCTGTCTGCTCCGTAAACATCTGGGCAGATCTTGCTGCCACCGTGGCTCTTGGCCGTATGTTGTGGGTTAGTCAAAACCATAGGTGAGAAAATGGCACCTGCCAAATATCTACCATAGATAAATAGAAAAAGGACCTAGAGGAAAACATGCCAACATTGTGGTGGTGATTATTTCCTAGTGATGGTAATTTTAATATTGTTCTTATTCTTTAACATGCTGTCCACATTCTAAAAATATGGATGTGATTCCTTTTTAAATCAGAAGAGCGAACAGCAGCCCTGGGCAGTAGATTTGACCAGATGGATCTGGGTTAGGGTTTGGCTTTGCCAGTTTCTAACATGTGACTTTGGGCAGGTTACTTAGCCCGAGCCTCAGCTTTCTCCTCTGTAAGATGGGGTTCACAGGTGTGAAGCACTGTATTAGATACTGTTTGCACAGAATCTGTTTCCTTTTTTCCCCTGATGCGGCATTTTCTGCTTGCTTTGGAGAATGGCTCCTGTCTTAGCCCTTGTGCTTCCGTGGGAATTACAGTAATGCGCACATTCCCGTGCCACGCAGGTGATGTGTAGCCCAGACTCACATAATCCCACCATCCGAATTTCCCTCCAGACTTTTCCATGTTGGAAAGCAAGTTCATTCTCTTTTCCTTGGATCATAGGTTTTAGGACTGCGATTGAGGACCTTCCAGCAGCTGTCTTGCCTGTTACATGGAGAAAGCCTTTCTGTATGGAGTACAACAAAGAAGGCAGAGACAGAAGTCCTGGTGGCCAAGTCCCCAGTTTCTGACTCTGTCCTGTGTTCCCAAGTCTGTGGCTCTGTAGCTATTCTTTCAGCAAAACTCCCCCACCCCTTTTATCCTTAAGTGGTTTGAGTTGGGTTCTTGGAACTCGCAACTGAGAGGTCCCAAGTAATACAGAGTCTGTTGCTAAGATAATTGCTAATGTCATTTCTCTTACCTGGAATACCCACCATTCACCAACTCCTGCTCATCCTGCTCCTCCAGCCCGTAGAGGTCTGCCTTTCATTCCACTACCATGCTTTCCACCAACGAATTTAGCTTCCTTTTTGCTTCATTATCTGTCACAGGCTGTTAGATCATATCATAAGTGCCTCTTTGTTCACCCCCATTACCTACAACACATATAGGTGCTCAAAGTGTAAAATCAGAACTTAAATGGACCTTGCAAATCAAGTTAAAGAGAGGAGAGAGACAGAAGGAGAGGAGAGAAAAAGAGAAAGGAAATCACCCAGTTTGTGACTTGTGGAAACTGAGGTCCTGGCTCATGCAGCTCCTTGCCCAGGGTGGAGACATAACTACATGCCAAGTTCTTTACTTAGGCTAATGTTCTCGACTCTTTGCAATGCCTGGACACTAAACAGCAAGACAAAGTGAAAAACCACACCAGGAAGCAGATGATTTCTGTCTCAGTTGAGTTTTCGAGCTGGCTGACCAACGATGTGGAAGAATTTTGTTGCTGCTGTTGGCTATCTTCTACCTCTAGCTTTCTCATTGGAGCTCTGATTTCCTTCCTAACGGTGCAGTTAGAATCACCGACGCTCAAGCGGGAGCTGGAAGTGGAGCCCATCTTGTTAGACAAGACTAAAACCTCTGGGTGGCCTTCCTCAGCACACAGAGAGCTGCTCTCCAGGCCCATAAAATCCAGCATCAAGTCCAAAAAGGGCTCTTACCAGGGAGAGGGTTCAGTGCTTGAGACTTCTTGCCAGGTAGGAAGAAGGATGTCCTCACCTGGGGACCAAGAAGACCTCTGTTCCTGCCAGAGCAGGTCCCTCCCTGAGGTCGGCCAAAACCAGTTAGTGCCAAGCCCCACAAGACTCCATCAGTACTTCCCTGTTAGATCTGCTAAGCACAGCCAGACTCGTCAACCCATGAATGATGTCTTATGCTTACTTTCTAAATCATGTCTTATTCTGGCCACAGGGAAAAAATTAAAAAAAAAAAAAAAAACAACCAAAAGTTATCCACAACCATTTCAAACCGCTTGGGATCTGTTGCAGGAAGTAGGAAACTTGCAAAGGGCTTATTTGAACCCTGAGAGGAAGTGTGTAGTGTAGGGGAAGGGAAGCCTTTGGAATCACAGTGGGCATGCTGGGGAGTCCCTCCTGTGTGCCTTCAGGCAAGTCACTTAACCTCTCTGAGCCTGCAGTTCCTCGGCTGTTGCTACTGTACATATAGACTAAGAATGTCCCAGGGAGTGACCTCTTCTACAACCTGATAATTCTGAAGTGCTGAACTTGACTGCTTTTAGACCCTGGCCAGCATGTCTACTGGGAATACAGACCTCGGTAGAAACAGTCGTGTTCGGCCGAAATCATACCAACCTAAGAGGCATACAAGCAGTCAGACCCCATCTTGCCCCAGGCAGAACCCTGCTGGGCTTTTCTTCTGAAGGCACTCAGCACTCTCCCCTCCTTCCACATGCCCTGGTGTTCCTTTAGTGGAAACCATAGCCTGCCCTATCTACGTAACCCCTCTTCTCGCCTGCCCGCCCTCTGACTTTATCAGAATCTGGTTCCCAGGGAGCCTCTTACTGACCATCCTTAAGGACTCGCCGATGTCCTCACCCTTTCCTTTCCCTCCTTTCCTTGATGCCTCTCTGAGGTTCAAGTGCATTGTTTTTAATTTTTTTTTTTTTAAAGATTTTATTATTTGAGAGAGAGAGAATGAGAGAGAGCAAGCACATGAGAGGGGGGAGGGTCAGAGGGAGAAGCAGACTCCCCGCCGAGCAGGGAGCCCGATGCGGGACTCGATCCAGGGACTCCAGGATCATGACCTGAGCCGAAGGCAGTCGCTTAACCAACTGAGCCACCCAGGCGCCCTGTTTTTAATTTTTAAGAAATATTTCAAATACACACAAATTTAAAAAATATACATCCAGGTGTAAGAGGTTTCTTGTTTTTTTTTTTTTGTTTTTTTTGTTGTTTCTTAGATGAGGATTGAGTCTTATGTATTTGACCAATTTTTTTTTTTTTTTTTTTAAAGAAATGGCACATTGCCAAAATAGTTGCCCTTCTTGTTCCTTCCCCAGTCTTCCCTTCTCAGAGGTAACCAGAACTCGGAAGTTCCTCTGTATCTTTCCTCCGTTGGGTTTGTACTTCTGTTCATGTGCATAAATTCATTAATAATATAGGCCTTTAGTTGTATTTCCAACATGTCCATATTTGGTATCCTGTACATAATGATTGCGACTTGCTCCCAGCACTGTGTTCTTTAGATTTATCCATCTTGAGTTCAGTAAGCTAGCCCCTTTCCTTTAGATGTTATGTGAATAAACCAGTTTATCTGTTCTTCACTGAGAAATATTCAGGTTGTTTCCACTTTTCTCCGCTCCTTAACTTGCAGCACCGAATGCAGTGTGTCTCCATGGGCACAGCTGTGAGGGTTGTTCCTTAGTCCTGGGCTAGACACCCTTAAGTAGGACCCCTCTGTTGCGCCGCATGTGTGTTTCCAAGGGTACTGGTGTTGCTAGGCTCTTCTCCGAAGAGGTGGCGTCAATTTACACTCTCATCAGCAATTGTAAACACTTCACATTTGCTCCATGCTCAACAGTTATTGATGTTATCAAACTTTTAAAATTGCGAATCTAATGAATACGAAATAGACTCTTTTCCTTTTGAAATTTGTATTCCTCTCTTTACCAGCCAGGGAGATGTTTTTATATATTTATTGACTCTTTGGATTTCTGCTTCTGTGACTTGATTATTCATATTCTTTGTCCAGTTTTGTTATCCATGTGTCTTTCTCTTATTGATTCTGGATTCCAGTTCTCAGTTACATGGATTGCAAATATATTCACCCAGGGTTGTAAATTTATGGTGTCTCCTATACATCTTAATTTAGAATTTTTTTTTTTTTTGGTAGAAGTTTTTTTTTACCATTTTTTTTTTTTTTTTACCATTTTGTAATGACTTTTTATTCTTTGTGATTTTTACCTTTTTACCTCTGATACAGCCACACCAGCTTTCTTTCCCTTTGCAATGATTAGGGGCTTCTTTTCCCATCCCTTTGTTTTCAAGCTTTCCATGCCATTATGTGTTTTTTTAAAAGATGTATTGATTTGAGAGAGAGAGAGAGAGAGAGCACAGGCGTGAGAAGGGGGAGGGGCAGAGGGAGAGGGATAATCTCAAGTAGACTCCATGCTGAGCACAGAGCCCGATGTGCTGGGCTCGATCTCATGACCCTGAGATCATGACCTGAGTCGAAATCAAGGGCCGGACACTTACCAGACTGAGCCACCTGGGGAACCCCTCTGTGGCCATTGTGTTTTGAGTGTATCATTTCTGATTATCTTATAATGGTTCGTTTTAAAATCCAGTCTCAGAGTCTCTGAATTCGAACCACCAGATTTTGTCTATGAACACCTGCTGTCCTTATTGATACATGGGCATTTATTTCTGTCTCTTTGTGTCGACAGTTGACTCTGCTGCTGCTTTTATTTCCTCCTCTCCCTCTGTCACTAGAACACAGTTGTCTTCATTACTCTTTCCTACCTCAGTAGTGCCCTTCATTTTTCTCCTTTTAGTGGTTACCCTTAAATTTTTAATGTTTATTCTTGACTTAATGTTAAGACTGAAGGTAATCAAAATTTTACCTTCTGCTTTACTCTGATCATCCCCCTACCTGCCCCGATCTTGCAAGTAATTATTGCCTTAAACATTAGTTCTACTTTCTCTACCTTCAATTCATCACCACCATCATTGTTACTATGATTATTTTATACATTCATTGTTGGTTTCATTTTACTGTTTGTAACAATTTCTTTTCTCTTGCATCTTGCATTTGCTTTCTTTATTTTTGTTGCAATTTCTTTTTCCTGATAGCATTTTTTGCTAGCTCCTTCAGTGGACCATCCCATGCGTGAGCATTAAATCTGAGACCCCCAGAATCTAGGACCTGAGCTGTAGCCACTCTCTGTCCCTGCCTCTTCATGGGCAGCTTGGTACCATCTCTCTTGCTTTACCACCTGATCCATTGTTCCCCCTTCAGTTCTGACATCTGAAAAATCACCTTTCTTTCTTTTAAGCTCAGCTGTGTATTTAAAATAGTTACACCTTACCTCTTTCAATTAATTTGCTAAAGTGGCCCACAGAATTCAGAGAAACATATTACTTACTGGTTTGTTTAAAAGGATACAACTCAGGAACAGCCAGATGGAAGAGACAGGGCAGGGCATGGGGGAAGGGCATGGAGCTTCCATGCCCCCTCTGGGTGTACCACTTGGTACCAACCAGGAAGTTCTCTGAGCCGTCTTTTTGGGTTTTTGTAGAGACTTCATTACATGGTCATGATTAATGAAATTGTTGACCGTTAGCAATTGATTCAACCTCTAGCTCCTCTCCCTTCCCCAGAAGTGTGGGGGTGGGGAATGAAGGTTCCAATCCTTTTATCTCAAGGTTGGTTCTCCTGGCAAGCAGTCCCCATCCTTAGTTATAGTCCAAGTCACCTCATTAACATGACAAAAGGTACCTTTAAAGCTCTTATCATTTAGGAAATTCCAAGAGTTTTAGGAGCTCTGTGCCAGAAATGGAGATGAAGACCAAATACATAGTTCTTATTATAAATCACAATATCACATATGTTTTTTATTTTTTATTTTTTTTCTTCTTTTTTTTTTTAAGATTTTATTTATTTATTTGAGACAGAGAGAATGAGAGACAGAGAGCATGAGAGGGAGAAGCAGACTCCCTGCCGAGCAGGGAGCCTGATGCGGGACTCGATCCCGGGACTCCAGGATCATGACCTGAGCCGAAGGCAGTCGCCCAACCAACTGAGCCACCCAGGCGCCCCTCACATATGTTTTTTAAATTACAGAGTACATGTTGACTATATAAAAGAAAAACTAATTATATCCCTGCCATTCTCCAAGCATCTCCTCCCTGCCAAGATAACCAGTGTTGCCAGGCTGGTGAATATCCCTTCTTGTAGTTCTCCTTGTGAGAAAACATACACAAACATATCTACACAAATACAGAAAGTATATTTGTTTGTTTAACCAAAACAGAATATGCAACTTGTTGTATTCAGTTAGGAGTATTTTATTATCCAGAATTCCTCAGAGTTGTTAGCCCGAAAGTTGTCAGATTATTTTAATCCACCATTTTTCAGGATCCCAACTCACCTGTTTGCTTTCCATCTTTATGGATTCTAATCTTGAGCTCATTTTCCCATTTTTAGCCTTACTCTTTGGCTTGAGCCTCAGTCCTGTTTTTCAGGTTAGTCCTTTATCATAATCCACAAAAAGTTCAAGTTCAAAAGTCCCCTCCCTTACAAGCATAGATCAGGGGAGAACTGAATTAGTATCTACTCTCATAGAAAAGGCCTGGGGTTCCGTGTGATCACTCCAGGGTCTACTTGAGCTCACAAGGTTGCAAGGTGGTAGGCCTGGAAAAGATGTAATTTTAAAAGCAGGTGTGTTTAGTTAAACTGTCTGTGGTTGCTAAAAAAAAAAAAAAAAAAAACCCAGGATCTATTTGTCCAAAAATCGATCTAGGACAATGATCTTCAAGGTTTTTGATGCTATTGATTATTAATTATTTGATGCTGAACATCAAAATCACTTGGGAAACTTTTAAAAACACTTATTTCTAGACCCAGGCCTTAGGAGTTCTGATTTGATTTGTCTGGATGGAGGCACAGGCATTGACATGAATTGTCACATTTTTGTGTGTGTGTGTGTGTGTGTGTTTATTCTTATGTTAATCCCCATACATTACATCATTAGTTTTAGATGAAGTGTTCCATGATTCATTGTTTGTGCATAACACCCAGTGCTCCATGCAGAATGTGCCCTCCTCAAGATTCTCACATTTAGACCATGTTGAGACGGACAAGACCAAGGATAGCATGGGACTCACATGAGAGCTTCTCTCCTTAGGACTGCTGGTTCTCAGCGCAGTCGTTGGAGCCATCCAGATATAGCTATGGCATCGTAAAAGTAGCTCTGGATGTGGTGTGAGATGTTCTGTGGTCCAGCCCTAGTTTGTCACTTACTTGCCATGGGACCTTGAACAAAACGTGTCCCTCTCTCGATCTCTGTGTTCTCATCGTAAACATGGAGATTATGGTCGTGTTACACACAGTGATCATTAGGATCAAAAGATAAAAGGTTCCTGCAAGGTTTGTTTTTTGTTTTTTAATAAGTTGTAAGTTTCTTTTTTTTTTTTTTTTAAAGATTTTATTTTTTTAATTTATTTATTCATGAGAGACAGAGAGACAGAGGCAGAGGGAGAAGCAGGCTCCCCACGGAGCAGGGAGCCCGATGCGGGACTCAATCCCAGGACTCTGGGATCATGACCTGAGCCGAAGGCAGACACTTAACTGACTGAGCCACCCAGGCGTCCCAAGTTGTAAGTTTCTATCAAAATGTTGAGCATT
The DNA here is from genome assembly GCF_002201575.2 of Neomonachus schauinslandi. Classification (NCBI taxonomy): domain Eukaryota; kingdom Metazoa; phylum Chordata; class Mammalia; order Carnivora; family Phocidae; genus Neomonachus; species Neomonachus schauinslandi. The sequence goes on from NC_058412.1 coordinate 120,443,634, forward strand.
GAAAACTCGAAGTTTCTTCGAGTCTTAAGATTTTTTTGGTTGTCTAAGTCATTGAACTTTTCCTTCACACGGGCCTGTGAATCCAGTGGAAAAAAATATTGTTAAATATTCTGAGTGTTTTGATTTTCTGAAATACCTCCTTCAAAAGCTCTCCAAGGCCGGTAATTTAGGCTAGATTTAGCAGACTGACTTAAATAATGAAGGTAATTATCCAGGTCATTCTGGTCCCTGGGTGATTCTCCCTCAGAAATATCCAGATGATTTAACTCAAGAGCAGTTTTGAATTAAAATTATCTGCATTGTTGTTGTGGGTCTTCTCTTTTCTGATACAAATAAGAAGTTTATAAAGAGAATTCAGACCTTTGAAGGTGGGTCTGTATGAAGGGCTATAAATACTGTGAATAAACTGGCCTTTGTAAATGGTTTAGTCTCATAGTCAAAGGACTTAAATATTATGAAAAAGTAAAAAAAACATGAAAATTTAAATATCATTGAGAGAATGCTCCATTTTGACATAACATATAATTTTAACACACCAAATATTTTTTAAGGTAACAATTATATTCTTCACTCAGGTGTAAGATCACCTGAGTGTGTGTGGCTGTTTCTCAAGAGCTTGTTACTGTAGCATTTGGTGTGTGAGTGGACAACACCTGGGAGGTGGTCATTTCAAAACTGGAAGTCATCCAGCATTATCTGCTACATCTCAATTGGAAGGAAATTACCAAAAATGAAGTCTGGTCTTTTCTCTGTTCTCATAAAAGAGATTTCACTTTTGGCCCTTATTGGCTATGTAAATTTCTCTTACTATTTCCTTAAAAAATAAAAATAATTGAAATGGTGTGTTTCTCTTCTGTTATAAATTCAACCACAAGAGTACATTGTCCAACTGAAGTAAATGGACAAAGCTCTCATTTCATCCTCGTCTGAGGAGGCAGGCTTACAGCATGAGGGGATCAATCTCCTACTTCCTCCCTTTGGCAACGTTATGTCTTGAACACTAACTCATGAAGGAGTGAGCTATTGAGACTTCATTTTGGCGAGTGAGTTTGTGCATGACCCTGTTCTTCCTCAGATGAATGTGAAGGACGTGAAAGACCTATAGCGCCTCCTTCTTTGTAGCATCCGGAAGATGTCAGAATTGGTTTTCTTCTTTCTATCTCTATTGTGTATGTGTCATCATCCAGAAAGGAAACAAGTATTCTTGGAGCTACTACTGTGTCACTTACTTGCATTGTGTTGGGAGTTTGCCTAGATCATTCTGTTAGTCTTCACATCGTTCTGTAAGAGAGGTGTTGTCATGCCTGTTTTACTGATGAGGGAACTGAGGTTTAGAGATGTTATGCAACCTCAGCAAAGCCAGCAGAGGGGTGGGTTTGTATGGCCTCTGTTTTGCCCCTTACGTGAAGCAAGGAGAGTGTCATTTGTGAGCCCAAAATATGGGTACTATTTTCCTTGGGCCAAAAGGGTTTTTGTACCCTTTTTGATATTTGCAACTGAGGCTTTTCTAGCAATCCAGGAAGTAGATGAGGTGTATTCAGCTCTGGCTTTGTTTCCCAATCTTTGACTTTCTCAGGTGAGGTTGGCTGGGTGTAAGACAGGTCCCTTCTGTAAGTACAGGGAAAATTTAATTGCAAAGGTGAATGTTAGTGGAAATACCCAAGTAACAATGAGGCCATGTTATGACCTGCTTTATTGTGATTGTTATCAATTCAAATGTAATGAATATGATTGATTATTTCACTTATTCATCTAACAAACTATTAAAAAATAAAAATAAAATAAATATAAGCATTTACCATCAGTCAGATAATCTCAAAGGTGCTAGAGAGAGAGAGAGAGAGAGAGATGAACAAGACCAAAATCTTTACATTTATTGAGTACAGGACAGATGCTGTGAGGATAAAAAGACCATACCCATCCTCAAAGATTTTACAATCAGGCTGAAAACTCAAACATCGTATCAGTTAACTTGACTCATAGATACTAAAACTAGGTGCTAGAAACATAGGCAGATAGCTAGGGGAGCACAGAATCGGACGGTGAAAGGCGGTGGTGAATTCTCATAGTAGAGATGTAAGAAATTTGTTGGGGCTAAGATATTTTAAATGTGCCTTCAATCATGGGAATGGAGAGATGCAGTGTTCTGGACTCCGCTATAAAATCCTGGAGACTCCTGCAAGTAGTTATAGGTATAATCCTGATATATCCCAGGGCTCCAAATGGACTAGTCTCTCATGGTGTTACATTCCTAGGAACAGTCCAGGAACCAAAAATTAGTTGTGAGTATTTCAAGTCTATACTTAGTTTCTGAAGGAAATGCCAAAGAGGCAGGGCATCCTTATTGCCTGGAAGACATTACAGAAATTGCTCTCTCCAAATCACCGCCGTTCTTATCTACCACCTTCTACCCAGAAGGGAGCTGCTCCTGCTAAACCTTCTTTCTTATTTTTACATCCACTCCTAACTCTTCAGCTCTTTCTAATACCCAGCTCACGCAGAGTTTCTCTTTCTCTTCTGACCTTCCAGCTGTACTGCCTTGGTTCTTTTTTTATGTATATTGTTTTAGCCCCTCTGACTTCTCTTAATATTTTCTCTTGCTGAACTATTATCCAGACTCTCCTCAGCAAAGGAGATCTCAGGGATAGTCTCAGAAAGCAAGAATCGTTTTTCCTTAGACTCCAGGGGGAGAACAAACAATTATAAATAGTTATGTATTAATAATGTTTTTGGTCTTTATCACATGGGCACTATGTCAATTTATGCAGAGCTATCTCCTAGGAATTCTGGTCCTGATGGAGGAGGCCTTAAATCCTGTCACTTTGTAACAGATGTTCGCAGCACTCAGGCCCAGCTTGCATGGGCTCCCTAGGGCCCTATCTGGGGGGAGTGTAAATGGTCTCCTCAACTGTCTTTCATCCACTCTAAACTTCACTAAGGGCTAGAATAAATTCACTTTCTATTTTAGTGTGGGTACCACTAGCTGCCATGACAAATGTAAGTATTTCAGTGGACTTAGCACAGTAGAAATTTCTTTCTCACTTTACTGTCCAATGCACTGTTCTCAGTTGGCACCTGTCTTTCTTCCATGCAGTAATTCAAGGATCCAGGCTGTTATAGGTTCTGCCATTATGAATAAGTGTCTTCCAAGGTGACCCTCTGGGTCATTTCTATGCCCATCAGCCTAAAGGGAAAGACACGGAGGAGCACAGGTGGGCTTTTATGCAAGGCCAGGAAGTGGTACCTCTTCTCATTTTCTGCTGGTTAGAATGCAAGCACCGTGGTGTGTTAGGCTGGGTTCCCTGGAAACAGGCCCTGAATGACGATTGATGTGCAGGTGATTTCTTTAGGAAGTGTTCCCAGGAGAACCAATAGAGAAGCAGACAGGACTGCAGAGGCGATGAGGGTAAGCATAGATGTCATTTCAGACAAAGTCCCCCAAATTGCAGTGCTTGGGGGAGGGGGGTTTCTGGAGTGTAAATTACACCATAGAGTAGGTCCCACTTCAAGGCAAGGGGTCCAGGCTTTCATACACTGGCTAAGGGCTACCCTGGGGACACATGAACCCCCAGGCATTTCTGGCTTGACAAGTACAGCACTCCATTAACCAGGGATAAGCTTCAAAAGACGGGCAGGAGGAAACCCTTGGAATCAGAGCACTCTGAAACAGGAGGATGGATGTGCAGAAATAGTAACTAGAATCCAAGGGGATTGGGCAAAGCACAGATAACGTCTACTACACGTGGCTACACTTAATGGTAGCGGGAGCTGGGAAATGCAATCTGGTTTTATCCTCAGGAAGAAGAGAAACATGGATCTAGGTGAAAGAGAGCAGTGTCTCCCTCACGTTTGCTTTCACATGATACTCCGCCCAAATCCCTCTTGTCTCTCAATCCAGTAAACACAGCAGAAATGATTATTTCATCAGACTTCATGGGTGTGTGTCGGGGGTGGGGGGGCAGGGGTGGCATGGGGGCAGGGAGGGCAGATGCTCCCATTATGGGTGTAATAGAAATTGTACATCTTAGCTTTTATCTGTAGTGGCAGAAACTTCAAAAAGAAACACTACAACCATTTAATATCTTTTTTTTGGTCTGCTACGCAAATCCCCCTACCTACTACCATGGTGAGCATGGGGAACTTTCTGGGCTGGGAGCATGGGGCCTGGGGAAGGGCTTTGGCTCCTACAGCCAATGATGCAGAGCCAGAGCTCCTTGGCCTCACCTCCCACCAACTTCCTCCCAGTCCCGATATTCCAGCCATTCCTGAGCACATCTGGCTGCTTTTGTTTCAAGGGCCTCCTCCCTCCTCCCTTCCTTGCCAACTCTTCATTCTTCAAGGCCCAGCTCGTAGATCACTTCCTCTAAATACACTTTCCCAAGGCTGCGCAGATAACCACACTTTATGAGCGTCTTGCAAACAGAAATAGTAAGGATGGCTACTCTTTAACGAGCATGTACTCTGCACTTTATACGCACCATCTCACTTTGTTTTCACACTACTCTGGAAAAGGAAGTGTTATTCCCATTTCACAGGCTGGTGGGGAGGAGATTGGACAGTTAAACTGGACGACAACCCTCTGCTCAAGAGTCATAGGCTGAATGATCCAGAATATGATCATATTTATCTTTTAAGGTGTCATCAAAATGAAATTATATACATCTATATATGTATATATGTTTATATATGCAACATACATATATATACATACATGCACACATCTCTCTCTCCCTCTTCCCCCTTTCTCTGTCTCTGTCTGTCTGTCTCTCTTTTTCTATGTCTCTCCCTGAAGAGGTCAGAGAGTTCAAGAAACAATTCCCTGGCACATCGCCTCTCTCTCTCCTACAATGCTCACCATCTTTCGGTATCTCTGTTTGCCTTGTCTTTGTCTCTCTCCCCCTATGATGCTTCTCTCCCTCTTCCACTCCCTCCTTTCTCTCTCCTTCTTCTGTGGCCAGAAAGCCTGCATCGTCCTTTGGTCTGCATTGTCTGTTCAAACTCCTAGCAAGGCAGGCTGTGTCGTTGGCTCTCGTTTCTGCAGAGAAACAGCTTGTTTAAATCTCCAGCCAGACTCTGTCCCCTTCCCTGGGCCACAGTGATGGATGGACGCAATTATGGCCAGTGTGATTCCATTAGGGCTTCACCAGCCCCAGGTACTGTGGGACCTCTGCGGGGTTGGCTAATTATGGTGTGGAGAAGTAAGGGGAGGGGCCCCCAGCAGTGGGGCTGGGCAGCAGAACCTCAGAGGCTGAGCATCGGGACTTGGCTGTGGCCCAGGTCCAGCACATTCTAGCTGGGGCTCATTTGGTTTGTTCCCTATTCTGGGGCCTGCACCTCCAGAGCCATGCCCTTCCCTGTCTGGGGGACTTCATGCCCATGTTGGGGCACCCACAAGCTGCGAACACGTCTCATGGCCAGGAGTTTGAGCTTTGGAACAGGACTGCCTGGCTTCAGCTCCTGAGCCTGTCATTTGCTAGCTGGGTGAGCTTGGGCGAGTACTTACTCTTTGTGCTTCTGCTTCCTCATCTGTAAAGTGGGCACAAAAAATGGGACATATCTCAAAGAGTTGTAAGGGTCAAATAATGTGATTCAGGAGAGGTACTTAGTAAGGCTGCTGGCACATAGAGCTCAAGCAATGCAGACTGTTATCACGGTGTCAGTAGACCACTTGGTTCAGCTCTCACATTAAACTTGCAAGTAGAAACTAAGTCCATTTTATGGTGGAGGAAACAGAGGCTCAGACATATGAAATGACACTGGGAGAGGGTAGGAGAGCCAGGATGGGAGCGGAAGAATGTAAATTCTGAGCTCAGCGCTCCTTCCCCTGTCCTCTGCTGGGTACCTTCTGGCCACCCTAACCTTTTCCTCCTCCCAGGATTGCCACGTTCTCCTTTGCCTCTGAACTTTTGTTCCTGTATGCTCAGTACAGAGCCTGAAATCTCACAGCCTATGGGAGTGGACTGGGCACGCCCAAGTTCACAGTTCACAGGGGAGCCTGGCCTGGCACTTGGGACCCTTCACGTCTGATCTCAGTTCTCCTTCTAGTATTTTATGTAACTTTGAGAAACTCTCCCCTCTCCGGGCTTTGGTTTCCTGACATGGAAAACTGCCTCGGCAATTCCCCTTCAAGATGCGAGTTTATCCTGCAGAGATGCCGTGGCGCTTGTGCAGAGCTGGAGGGACCCGCAGTGTTTACTGCAACCTGCCCGTAAGAGTGCAAAACTGGAAACAATCTCATTATCTTTCAGATGATGGTAACAAATAAAGGTAATGGAGGGGAACTCTGCCTACAGACATGGGAATATGAGGAAACTTGGAAAGATACATTGTTAAATGCCAGAAGCCGGCCATGCAATTGTATATACAGCACAATCCTATTCATTTAAACAGTCAGTCCCTAAACTCTACATATGTATATGGACATATAGACAAATGCATTTAAGAAAGGTCTAGGGGCACCTGGGTGGCTCAGTCGGTTAAGTGTCCGACCCTTGATTTCAGCTCAGGTCATGATCTCAGGGTCATGAGATCGAGTTCCACGCTGGGCTCCGCACTCATTGCAGAGTCTGCTTGGGATTCTCTCTCTCCCTCTCTCTCTGCCCCTCCCCCTGCTCGCTCACTCTCTCTCTAAAATAAATCTTAAAAAAATAAAGGTCTAGAAGGCTGCACAAAAGGCTCTTAATAGTTACTTCTGGGGAGAAGAAACGGATGGGGTCGTGGATACTGGGGGGACTTTCAGTTTTTATTTTTATTTATTTATTTTTTTTAAAGATTTTATTTATTTATTTGAGACAGAGAGAATGAGAGAGAGCACATGAGAGGGGGGAGGGTCAGAGGGAGAAGCAGACTCCCTGCCGAGCAGGGAGCCCGATGCGGGACTCGATCCAGGGACTCCAGGATCATGACCTGAGCTGAAGGCAGTCGCTTAACCAACTGAGCCACCCAGGCGCCCCTTTCAGTTTTTATTTTATACATTTTGGCATAACTTTAATTTTTATGATATTGCATTTAATATGTAATTTGTTCCTCTTTTTTTTTTTTTGGTAACAAAATACAGAGGCATGAGCTAGGGATTCTCTCAGCTTCAGTTGCAGCAGCCTAGATCATATCGTGGGCCTGTGGTTCAGAGTGGGGACTGAACTCATGCACAACTTGGGTCCTCCTCACCCTGGGTCAGGGAGGGTCTCGGGCTGTAAGGAGCATCCCAGGTGTTTGCCACTCCTGACTCTTCTCGGGGACCCAGGCTGGCTGGATGGCCTGCTTCCAGGCTTGCAGGAGGAGCCTGAGGGACTGGGAAGGGCAAGGCAACTCTCAAGCTTTCTGCCATGGTCCTTTAAGCCTGGTGGATCCAGAACTGGTTCTGGCCAGTTGTGCCCTGGTGGCCTCCAAGGCCACAGCCTGAGGTATCAGGCCAGATTTATTTCTCTTCCCTGGTCCCCAGCAGTTCTTTCTGCTTACATGTCACAGGGGACTGCAAGGGCCTGAGCTACAGGGGAAAAAAATATGCCTCAAGAAACATTCCAAGACAAGGGCATCCCTCCCAGCCATGTGGGCTGGTTATCGCTGGTTCCCGGGAAGACCTGCTGGATTTCAGAAAAATCAATTGATTTCTGCTCTGTGTCACTTCAATCTCTTCTTAAGAACCGGTTTTGTTGGAGTTGTTTCGATGTCATAGAGCTTAAAAGGGCCCCCAGGGCAATGGGTCATTGCCCCGGTCTTCCCGGAAGTATCTTGAATACGAGGTGAAATGATTTTCTAATAGCACCCCAAATTAGTAAACCAGGGAGACTCCGGCTCTCTATTATACCTCACCCAGCTCTCAGAGTGTGTTTGTCCCGAGAATAATTTTCTTCCTTGTAAGATGTACTGCTGTGAAATGGTCCTTTAAGGAACAGAGAGCTGGAAGAACAGAGGCTGGCTCCTTGGCCATTGGTGGTGAAGGAGGAAGAACAGGTGAACACCACAGCCAAGTGCAAGTTCACTAGCCAGCTTCCATGGCATGTGGAGCCTCTCCCTCCGAATCTCATTTGCCAGCTCCCTTGTTCTTGTTCACCTCCTTTCCTCTCTTCCTAACCCTCCTGCCTTTTTTTTTTCCCCCTCTTGACTTGGTCTCTCTCCCTTTCTCCTTGGGTCTCTTCTTTTTCAACACGGGCAGCCTGTCTGTCTGTGTCTGTCTCTCCTTTCTCAGACTCTTCCTCGCATTGTTGGCTCTGCACCCTTGCCTTGCCTCTACCTTAATTTGTCATAATTGGAAAATTAACTACATTTACATCCTTGTTGTATTTTTAGTATTTAGTGCTTTCTGTGCCAAATTTAAAGGCAGAGGAAACAGAGTGCATATTTCTTCCTCTCAGGGTGACAAGAAAATTACAACCCAAACAACAACCCTAAACTAAGATGCTTTTTGTGTGGGATTCCCGAAGGGGTTTTTTTGGGAGGCAGGGAGGGGAACCCTTGATAAAGGGGGTTCCTGGAACCTCTGGGAATGTTAAAGTTTTAATTCTGACTCTGATTTTAGATTTTGATTAATTTAATGCTTATATATTAACTGCATTGCAGAAATAGAAGTAAGAGGAGTTCAATTTGGCAGATCTGGCCCTTCCTTCTGTAGCAACCCAGGTAGTGGTGCTCTCTTCCTGTCAGGATGTTCTGGGGGCATGAGAAAGACAGAAAAGTGGCCCTAGGGTTGAGAAATCCAGGATTAAACCCTTGCTCGGCTGTTGATGAGTTGTGTGACTCTGGGCAGTCCAACCTCTGTGAGGCTCCATTTCCTCATACGTGGAATGAAATCAATAAAGTGACTCTGTAGGCTTGTGAGGATCAAGTAAGAAAAGTTATATGAAAATGTATGACTCATCCTAGGGGCTTAATAAATATGAATTAATTGTCCTTTCTAGCCCCTTCTGGGTCTCTCTCATTCCCCCTGGGACACATGGAACTACATTGGGCTCTGGGACTTACGGTATTCTAGGCAGGAGTCAGGACAAATCAACTAAAAGACCATCCTACAAAATTCAATTTAAATATCCCCTCTTTCAGGAAGCTCTCCTTGACTTTTTACTTCCCAGGCTGGGTTGGATGGGCTCTCTTTGTCCCCACAGCACTCTGTCCTTAGCCTGACTCAGTTTTCTGTGTCTGTCACAAGACTCTGCCATCCCCTGGGCATGGGCGACATCTTCTTCATTCCTCTTCAATCTCCAGGGCAGAACAGAGCCCTCTGGAAGCCCACAGGAAACATGGAAGCTTCTATGAAGCCTGGCACTGGGTTGGGCACTTTACACCCTTATATACCCTATTGTTTTGACCTCATAACTGTGTTGAGGTGACCACTATTACTATTCTCATTTTACAAACAGGGAAACCAAGTCTCATAGGGATTAGGTAATTTGCCCAAGATCACACAGCTGGCAATCAGCAGAGACAGTTTTGAACCCAAGCAATCTACTTCCAGAGCTATGTATGCCACCACCATCTCATATGGCAGAAGAAATGAAAGAATGAATGAATAAAAGAATAAGTGCATGAATCACATGGCCTTGGAGGACCACTCAGGGCTTACTGATATAATTAACTTCAGTTTGAACTTGGTCATAGTGAAGTTATAGCAGCCTGAGAGACCAAATCCTTGACACTTTGCTCCTCTCTGGTAAGAGATTTGAATAGCCTGAAATCACTCACCTGTTTTGATAAATACAAATACAAAGAAATAAATAATGCAATAGCTTTTTTCCCCATTGCAATTGAGACTTTGCAGTCATAATTCTGCTCCAAGCCAGCAAATTCAAGGAGGTAGGGAAGGGGGGGGGTGACGTGGCTTCTTAAGCAGTCCAAAATAAATTTCCCAGGATAATTACCAACCAGAGTAAATTCCATAAATTTGATTTAATTGGCACCAAGCAAATGAAACAGGGAAGGAAAATATTCTTCTCCTTAAAGTCTTTGGGGGTATCTCAGAAGCAGAAGACGGGAACATCAGGATAATGTAGAAGCCAGCAGCAACCACTAGACAAACTTTACATTCAGGGCAGGGGAAGAAAGGGCCTCCATTTACTGGCTTTCTCATATATGTCAGACACTGTACTGGAAGCTTACATATTGTCTAACGTAATTTGTATGACCAGCTTGAGAGGTAGGTATTATTGGCTATTGCATCTGTTGGCTATTACTGTGTAACAAACCACCCCACAACCCAGTGTCTTAAAAAAACCCAGTGTCGATAAACAATAGTTTATTATCACTTACATGTCTCTGAATTGGCTGGAGCTTGACTTGTTCAAGCTGAACTTGGTTGGGATAGCCTTGCTTCTTACTGAAAGTCTGTAGGTTGGCTGGTGTGGCTCTGGTCTACACATCTCTCTTCTTGTCCTCTTGTCACTCAGCTAGCCAGACTACGTTCCTCCTGTGTTGATAGCACTTCCATTTGTATATCACTGGCCAAGAAAGTCACATGACCAATATAAAAGCAAAGGGCAGGAGAGTATACTGTACCCATGATGAGGCCATAACAAGGGATGGATGCAGGAAAGAGTGTTGAATTGAGCACAGTAATTCAATAATACAGGTATTATTACCTTCAGTCTGTGGATGGACAATCTGAGTTCAGAGAGGTTGAACAAAATGCTCCTATCACACAGACAGTAAAGTGTGGATATGAGATTCAAATCCAGGATTATTGGGCACCAAAGGCCGTGCTTTCCCTCCTGATTCTGATTCTTAAAGAGAACTTTATGAATCCTAACTTCAGGAGGTCATTGAAATCCTCCCTGACATCAATCTGTTTCCTCCTGTGTCCAAGAATTCATCTCTCAGATGAGTGAGAAGTTGAACACAATTTAAGATTCAGGTCCTATTTAGATCTCCCACCCTTTCCACGTCACTCAAACCTTGGCCTTTCTTGGATTCATTGCATGCAAAACCAAGGTCAGTTGCCATCTCTGCTACCCCTTCCCTCACTCCACTGACATTCCACTGACAGATCCATCCAGTGAGGCTCTCCTTGGATCATGTCCTATACTGGATGGTGCCCCTTCTAGGCTCTGGAATGGGTCCTGGAGCTGTCCAGTGTCCTGAAAATACCCACTGTGAGCCTGGCTTAGGGAATCCAGCTGTAGGCAATTAACGACTCATGCTTGATAGGCCTCATTTGGTTCAGGAAGCTTCTGTTCTGGCTTTCTGCCTCAAGTGCACTTGGGAACATGAACTATATGGGTAACTGTTAGTAACTGTAAGTACACTCTCAAGGCTTACAACATTTTGCTGCGTGCCATGTCGGAAGCAAGGGATTGGTGTGGCAATTCACAAAATCTCACAAGGGAAGTCAGTAAGATTTTTGTATGATGTTTTGCAGTTTGTGAGCCCCTTTCACACACACCATCTGCTCTGTGGTACTGTGGCCAGATTATTTTGCCCATTGTACAGATGATGAAACTTAGCCTTGGAAGACATTTCTTATTCCATGGTCATAGACCAGCAATAATGAAAGACACAGGGCTATGGACTTCTGGATTATCCGTCTTTCTCCTTCCATTTGTCCTCTCAACAAATAGATTTTGATTAATTGATTTAAATTTCTTGTGGGCCCAGAGAGGAAAAAAAAAATCTTCTATACCTAGTATACCTAGAAGTTTGCAATTATGCATGTGAGTATTTGGGGAGGGCACGGTAGCTGAGTATACAAGTAGGGATAGTGGAGGACAAAAAGTATCAGCTCTGAGCTTCATTCATTCATTGATCTAACAAATATATATCAAATGCCTTCTATGTGCTAGGTACTCTGAGTAGTACAGGTGATATGAGAGTAAATAAAGCAGATATCATCCCTGCCTCATCTAGAAAGGAACATAGTTATTAGAGAAGTAAACAAGAATGGAGCTCATAATCACAGATTTCTTATGTATGCTATTAAATCAGCCAATGAATAAAGTATTGAGATGGAATAATGGGGGATGAGGGGAGGGTCCTACTTAGGTATTGTGATTAGAAAAGACTTCTGAAGATGTGACATTTAAGCTGAGACCTGAAGGCTGAAAAGTCACCCGGGCCAAGGGATGGGATAGGGTTTCCTAAGCAGAGAAAATAGCATGTGCAAAGGGCCTGTGCCCAGAAAGAGTTTGCCTTGTTGGATGAACTGCAGAGGTGCCATGTAGCTGAAAAAATGTGAGTAGGGGAGTGATAGGAGGTGAGATGATAAAGGTGGGCAGGAGCCAGACCATGCCGGGCCTTATAGGCCCATTATTGGGAATTTGTCTTCCTTCTTTGTATTGTCAGTTGTTTGGCAAAGAATCTGGCACAAACTAGGTGGCCATAACTGGGTGTCCTAGATTAGATACCCTAGAAGCAGACCCTGAGACAAGAAAGTGAGTGCTAGTTGTTTATTTGATCCCAGGAAGTGCCAGTACAAGAGTGGGGAAGAAGACAGGGGAGGAAATAAACAATACAGGTACAATGTGGAGCAGGCTACTGCTGTGGGCAAGTGGGGCTCCTCAGGAAACCTCTGGGAGACAGAGTCCAACATTCTTAGTTATTCTAACTGAACAAAGGAGCTGGAGTATTTATGCACCAACTGCCATCAGTCACTGGTTGAAGGCTGCTCCCGGGGTGTAGGTGGCATGAACTCTTCTAGCTTGTCTGAGGGCTGGGCAGGCAGTGTCTCAGGTGTTTTCATTTGGAAGTGTGCAAGTTTGTGCATAGGAGTTGGCAGTGCTGAGGGACTATTGGTAGGGCACTTACAGTGTTTGCTACAGTGGGCATCCAGTATCCCTTCTATAAGCCACGATGTATGGGGGGGATAAGGGGAGCAAGGACAAAGGAAGGAGGAAATGCCACAGATATTGGCAGAAAAGAGAAGAAAGGCCCCACACTTTGGGGGATACCCTCCGCAGAGATGGCGTAGGGGAGCACCTGGCCCAGGTGCTTGCTGAGGCCAGAGGAGCAGGCCATATCCCTGAGGGTCACATTCTCACCTTCATGGGAGTAGGCTTTGCTTCTCAGCTCTCCTCCTGGGGTCAATCACAGAGGCTTCTCCTTTATGAGGTTGAGAGAGCCCCCAGCTCTGTTTCCTTTTACAATGAGGGCTCTTCTCAAGATCAGCTGTTAATACACAGTGGAGGGAGGGGTTGCAAAGTCAACCTATTCCATGGGTGTCCCATACCAGACACTTGTACTTCATTTTAAGGGAATAGGTGAGACTTAGGGACCAGACCAGGGATGGTGGAAACCCCTTCAGAAGCACATTCAAAATAAACTTGTGTTCTCTACAGAATCTTAGGTGATTAATGAGGAAAATCATATAGTCCTCCCTTGGCTATATAGATAATAAAACCAACATTACTGAACTTTTTTTTTTTTTTTTTTGGAACTTGTTTTTGTAGCTAGTGAAAGGCTACCTAACAAATGATCTCATTTGTTCCCACAACAACCTAGGGAGGCAAATAATATTGTTAGTCCCACTTAACAGTTGAAGGAGCTGAGGTTCAGGAAGCATTAAGTGCTTTGCCTCAAATCCCACAGGCAGTGAATATCAGAGACACTCTGTTTTTCCTCCGGTGACAGTGAGCTCTTGACCTTAGGGACACTTCAACTTTTTTACAATGAAATGACAACTGATCCATATAGTACAATTTATAATAGAAATATTAGAAATACAACAATAGAGCATAAATAGAGCATAAATACCATGGAGCCAGTAAATCTGAGGGTTGAGGTTCATAAACGTGGGCAGATAAATGTAAAGGAAGCAGCTTACACAATTGTACCATAGGGCAAGGTCAGCAAATTTCTGCAAAGGGCCAGATAGTAGCTATTTTAGACTGTGCAGGCCATTCTGTCTCAGTCACAGCTACTCAACTCTGCCATTGTTTTTAGTTAACAAAAACAAAAGCAAAAAACAGCCACGGACCATTTGTAAATGAATGGGCGGAGCTGTGTTACAATAAAACTTTATTTACAAAATCAGGCAGGGGACAGATTTGGCCTCCAGGCTTGGTTTGTATTGATCCCTATTGTGGACATTTCAGAGATGGTATTTCTATTTCCGTCACTAGAGGGCGCCCCTCCACTAGCAAGGTGGCGGCTTGACTTGGGGACTTGGGGAATGAGTGGATTCTGGCAGGAATTACCCTAGGAGCGTGGGACCCAAGAGGAGTCTTAGTATAATTCAAATAACAGAAAGCACACATGCGCGCGCGCGCGCACACACACACACACACACACACACACACACACACACACACACACACTTTACTGTGTTCCAGGCATGGTTCCAGGCAATAGTGTGCTGGTAAATATTTTTTTTCTTAAAAAACAAAACAAAACAAAACAAAAACACCCTTGATCTGTAGCTTTGTTGATTTCTGTAGTGAAATACTCACATCACGGCTGTTTTCATGCTACTAACTTGCCATCAATCTGTTCACAACCTTCCTAATGTTAAATAACAGAGTCTTGGAATCTCCCAAGCCTATACAAGCCAGCTTCAGCACACCACTGACACACAAGCACACCACTGTATGTAGGCAATACATAATAACAACAACTAACATTTGTTGAGCAGTTGCAACATGCAGATATTCTGCTACGTGCTTTACATATATTACCTTATTTTGTGGTCTTCACCATTCTGTGTAGCTCTAACTATCAGCCCACTTTGCAGATGAGCCAATTGAGGCTTAGAGAAACTCAGTGATTGGCTCAAGGTGATATCACCAGGATTCAACTACTGCAGTTTGACTCCTGAGGGCAAGCACTCAACGAGACCATACTGCATTGCCTGTGCTGTTGTTGGGGAAGGTTTAGATGTTTACATCTGTTTATAGCTAAGGAAAGGGGTTTAAAAAAGTCACTGGCCTATCCGTTGCTGGTCACATTAGGACTAGAATGCAGTTCTTCTTGACTTCGCTATGTTTTTTTCCAAGTGCTAAGGAGCTAGAGAGTTAGCTGAGTTGAGCCAGTTGTTATTTACAGAGAAGATGAGTCTGAGGAAGGATTTGAAGGAGGAGAGGAGCCCAGATGGACAGAGGAGAGGGAGACGTGTATTCTGATTGAGACAGATGCACACCCAAAGCAAAGGTGTAGAAAGAAGCAGAACTATATGCCACCTGGAAGGTATTGAGAAGATTTTCTTGGTTGAGTCAGAAAGGGTGAGCTGGAGGGCGCCTGGGTGGCTCAGTTGGTTGGGCGACTGCCTTCGGCTCAGGTCATGATCCTGGAGTCCCGGGATCGAGTCCCGCATCGGGCTCCCTGCTCGGCAGGGAGTCTGCTTCTCCCTCTGACCCTCCTCCCTCTCATGCTCTCTGTCTCTCATTCTCTCTGTCTCAAATAAATAAATAAAATCTTTAAAAAAAAAAAAAAAAGAAAGGGTGAGCTGGAGATGATAGGGGAAAATGAGAAAGGTAGAGAGGGGTCTGGTTTTTGAGTTGCTAAATTATAGGGGGACATGCAATGCTCTTCCAAGCAGAGCAAGTGTAGAGAGTTGGAGCCAGGGAGGCTGATGGGGAAAGGACTCAGAGCTGACCACTGAGGATGCACCAGGGGAGGAGGTCCAATGCCTGGTGTGGAAGAAGGTGACGGTGGACCTTGTAATGCTCTCCCTCCCTCCAGTCTGCTTGCATGTGGGAGCTGGGATTTTCAGGCTCCTTGGGATATTGCATGTAAAGGAAAGAGCATCAGCCTTGAAATAAAAAAATGCGGATTTGAGCTTCAGCTCTGTCCATTACCAGCTGCATGACCTTGGGCAATTTCATTAATTTCTCCGAGCCTCTGTTTATTCATCTTTAAAATGAAGTAATGGATGTTAAGACATCTAGCCCCGTGCCTGACACACAGTTGGAAGTCTAGTAATCTTGGCTCATTCATCTGTTTCCAAATGCCTATGTCTTTGGGGGTGGGGTGGGGCAGGGCTGCAATATTTCCTTTGTAAAGTGCGTGTGCGCGCACACACACGCACATGCACATGCATGCCAGGAGTGCTAGTCCAGGCCCTGGCTGTTCCTATTTTACTGAACTCTTTTCTGTAAGGGCTTGAATGAGAAGAGACTATGAGTAGAAATGAAGCCAGGTTTTACCTTTCAAGCAGTGAATATATTTAGAAAAAGCATAAGAAATAATACCAGTTGTGTATACACACTTTTCACCTGCAGAGGAGACACTCATGAACATAGATATTGGAAAAGCTGACCTCACATCTATGTACAACTTATTCCATTGCACGGTGGGAGCTGAGGAATATTCATGGGGCAGCAAAATTCAAAATGGCCTTGGTTCTCTTAACTGTCCATCATGGTGAGATCATCTAGGATCTCATTTACCCAGAAGTCACTTGTTTAGCAACCTCAGTTGTCCAGAATACATCTCAGAACCAAGAAAGAAGAAAACTATCCCCCTCTCTGGTCCACTACCAACACAGGCATACAAACTCATTTGTGGCAGAGGTAGAAGTCATCAAATTCACAGACTCCGAATGGGTCCAGTCATCTTATTTGTAGAACGGAACCTCAACTTTTCATTCAGAACATACTTAGTCTTATGTTAATATAATTTGGATGAGAATGGTTATCAGGTTTTCCATCCCAGAGGAGATTAGAAGCAATTGGTTAGAAGCGATAGTAGGTCTAAATTTCCTATAAGCAAATTCTTTGAAGGCAGGAAGAAGAATCTGCTGCTACTTGATAGTGGAGGGAGAAGGTGACAAGGCAATTTCAGAAGTGGGATATTTGGAGCCATTTGGTGCAGGAGTAAATAGTTCTCCACATTTTACTGGATTTGAGGGTATTGCTGTCTCGGAACACCATCGTTCATGCTCATTGCAAGCTCATTCAAGTCACCTGGAAGAATTTAAATGATACTTAAGAAGGTAGGGCATTGGCCAATTCATTTTAGAAAGTCTTATCTCCAACATGCTTCCCTCCCCCCCCCACTAGTTGTCCTTAAAAGACGTACATCTTGTCATATGGAAATTTTATATGCGTGGAAAAATCCCTCTCCTGGTAAGGTCAGATGATTGCGGCATTGCCATAGCATCTTCTGTTCCTTCTGATTAGCTCTAAAGGTGACAACCCTCCATGTAAAACAGGCCTTTTCTCATCTGCTCTAAAACACTCTCTTCTCACTCCTTGGTTGTGGGATTTGATGAGCAAATCCATTTCCACCATCTCCCTTTATGAATTTGTGCACTTTGATTAGGATTGTTTTTAGGTGACCTTTTCACAGATAGAGGCAGTTTGATTCTTAAAATCTGTTCTTCCCTATAGGACGTTCCATCTAATCACCCACCTCCTGCTCCCTTTTTCCAGCTATGCTGCCTCAGCACTTTGACTGGGGGTCATGTCCTCTCTGAAGACTTCTTTGAGGTGCCATCTTTGTCCAAGTACGTTAATGACTCATTCTTCTCTGCTACAGGTGCTGCTTCTCATATTCTTTTCATTGTTTATGATCTCCTTCCTTTAAGAGAAAGAAAGTTCTTTAAAAGGAAGTAGTGAATATTAGGCAGGTCTGTGCTTCTGGAATTTAGGACTGCCTGTGGCCGCTCCCTCCAAGAGAACCTGTTACAGGGTGACTGGTAGCATCCTGGCTGTACCTTTGGCCTCTCCCTGTCACTCAGACTAAGGTTGAGCTTCCTCTGGACTGCTGCTAGCCCCAGACCAAAGATTTTAAGAGTCTAGAGCCACATCATTCTTGCCCAAAATGGAGCTCCTCCACGGGGCAAACTTTGGGTTTTCTCCACCTGGATGACACTATTGCAGGCGTGCCTGTGATCTGAGCTCTTCCTTCCCAGTCCTGCCTTTCCTCTCCCACAGGTATCAGACTTGAATCTTTGAGGGCTCTCCCCATCTACTCTTGCTCCCTTTCTCCTTCAGAGGCATTTCCCTCAACACTAGCCAATGCCTCCTTAAACTAGACTGAATTATCTCTGGGTGACTCTGGATCCTCACCATGGACATTCTTTGACTGAGTAGTGAACCCACTGATACCCTCAGAATCTATGCAGATGTTTAAATCTGTTTATCCATGTGTGAGTGGCCCCAGATAGCTGTACATTGAGTTATTGTATCTGTTTTTTAGTAGTTTTATTTTTCTGTCACTGCTTTGCTATCAATTTTTTAAAATACTGGAGCTAGGAGAGACTTCAAAGATCATTCATAAGGAGATCTTCAGAGCATATAATCACCAGGCACTAGTCAGGTGCTGGGAATGCAGGGTTAGATGTGAAACAGTCCTTTCCCTCAAGGTGGGAGCAGATTCTAGCTCCTCATTTTACAGATAGACAAACCAATTTGGCAACATTTCTCAGCAGAACCATTATGAAAAGGAACATATAGGAAGTCAATATATAATGACAGCAATGGATTTCTTCAAGATGGGCAGGTGTGGCTCCACTCTAAACATTTATAGTGCCTTTTGGGCCTTATGTCTGAGCCAATTCATGATGGCATAGAATCACCTGCATACCCAGTCTTCACAGGAAGCTTTGAGATTTCTGTGACTAATCAACATACTGAAAAAGATGTTACTGTGCGCTGACTCCATCAACAGGGACCTCATGCTGCTCATTTAATTGTTGATTTACCCTTACGAGAGAATAAGAAATGCAGTGACTTGCGAATGATGCCAGGCATTAGCTTGGAGGAGTATTGCCTTTCCTAAATGGTGGAGTAATTGGGGTCTGGAGACCTGGGTCTACTCTCAGCTCTGTCACTAAGTCTCTGGGTGACCTTGGGCAGGACATTTAACCTCTTTATACTTCAATTATCCGCAAAATTGGATCATAATGAATACTACCTCATTGCAATGTTATTACTAATAAGGGTGAATCTCTATATGAAAGCATTTTATAAATAATTCAGCACCATATAAGGATATGAGATAGTAATTATTAATTTTATTCTGGCACATATTTTGGCGGGATCATTTATTTGTTGAGCATGCACCTTTGTAATACTATGTGTCAGGCACTGTTCTAAGTATTTCATAAATCTTCCCAACAACATGAGATGTGTTATATGAGATTGTATACTATTATTATCATGATTTTACAGATGAGGAAAGTGAGGGACAGGGACATTGAATAACTTGCCTAAGGTCATACATCTAGTAAATGGCAAAACTGGGATTCTAACCTAAGCAAGCTGATTCTGTAGTCCATGGGCATAACCACTGAAGGACAGAATGTTCTCGCTTTCCTTTAAACTAGGAACTGGGAAACAATATAAACAGATACAGTCCTGCCCCTAAGGTACTTACAGTCTGGTACCTGGAGGGGGGAGAGAGATAAATAAAAAAGTATAACATCTTCGTCATGAGAAGTGATTATGTACCAGGCAAGCCCTGAGATCTGCTTCCAGTGATTCCTGTCTCTTGGTATTCCCATCCTGTGTAATCCCCTCTTTTTCAGTGTGGACTGGATTTATGGACTCACTTCTAGACTAGAATATGGCGGTAGTGATGGGTATCACTTCTGAGATGAGGTTATAAAAAGACTGTGACATGTGACACATGTCTCTCTGTCTCTCTCTCATATCACTTGTCTTGAAGGAAGCAAGCTGCCATGTTGTAAGTAGTCCTATACCCCCAAGGAATGGTGAGGAGTGCTGTATGGACTGCTCCATACAGCAGCCCACAAGGAAATGAATTCTGTCCACAACCACGTGAGGGGGCTTGGAAGTGGATTCTTCAGCTCTGGTTGAGCCTTGAGATGACTGTAGGTCCTCTGACACCTTGATTGTAATGACAAGAAAGATCTTTTGCCAGAAGAACCCAGCTAAACTCCTCGAGAAACTGTGAGACAATAAATACTTGTTATTTTATGTTTCCACGTTTGGGTTATTTTGTTACACAGCAATTGATAACTAATACATGGCGGCACACAAGCTTTTCCAGACTAGCTCTATAGAGCGAACTTACAGTCAAGTTGTGATTTAAAATGACAGATGTTTGCCAAGTTGGGGGGGGGGTATTCTAAATAGCGGAAGAGTCATAGAGGCCAGAGGGGATAGTCAGAGTTTGACCAGACTAGAACATGGAGTGTGGGTTGGGGCAGAAGTGGGAGATGAGGTTGGAGAAATGAGTTAGTGTATGCGATGGGCTAAGGAGACTTGATTATAAAGTCAGATTCCCCCTGTAGAATCACTCTGCAGGGATTTTTGTGGGTTATTTGAATGAGCAAGTTTAGGAAGGCCAAGAATCTGAAAAATCCTTGGAATATTGGACCCTGTAAGCCTATAAATTCAGCAGCCTTCATTGCAATTGATTTCAAGGCTACAGTTCTCTCTGCCTCAGGGGTTTTTATTTTATTCTTCTTCTAATCATTCTTTATTGTCATTAATGTTATAATAAAATGCAATGCATGTAGCTTATTGCATGATTATGGGGCTCACTGAAGACTTACTATGCTTCACCCCCAGTCTCAGGCACAGATCTGGGAGGGACCCTGCGGAGCTGCCGCACTTCACGTGGATGTGAAGAGGGGGAGCTGGGGTGGGCCCTTGCCCTCATTCCCACAGCCTGTAGAGGCTCCTGACCCATCTGTGGTCTGGTCAGGGTTATACTGCCGTGGTTAAGAGGGTAGGTTCTGAAGTCAGAGAGGCCTGGGTTAAACCCTGGTTTTCAGCACTAGCTGTGTGGGCCTGGATGAATTACTTAGTCTGTCCAAGTCTCCATGTATTCGTCTGTGAGGCAGGGAGTGGGGCAGGGCCAACATCACCAGTGATGTTGTGGATTGAGTGGGATGACATGAGAGGTATGCATGCAAAGGATGTACTTGCCAGCAGTGTTGGTTACTATTATTTGTGGTGCCTCAGAAGGGTATTTCCCACTCAAATTCCTTTTCTTTGTCTTACTTTTCCCCTGTTGCTGACTGTAAAATGATTGTGTCTACAAATCATGACTCTAAGTCCTAATTATGGTCCCAATGCTTTCTCAGTGGCAACCAATAAGAGCCAGCTATGTTTGCATGTTATCAGAATCAATATATTGGGTATGCTAGTTATCTATTGCTGCATAATGATTTACCCCAAAACTTAGTGGCTTAAAACAGTGCACATTCATTATCTTGAGATTTCTTTGGGTCAGGAATCTGGGCACAACCTGACTGGGTCCTTTGCTTTTGCGTCTCTCTCAGGCTGCATTCTCACTTGAAGGATGGACTGGATAAGGACCCTCTTCCCAGCTCACGTGGCTGTTGGCAGGATTCATTCCTTTGAAGACTGTTGGACTCATGGCCTCAGTTCCTTGCTGGCCATTGACTGGAGGCCATCCTCAACTCCTTGCCACATGGGCATCTCCAGCTTGCTTCATCGAGCAAGCACACAAGAGCCAGGGCAAGAGTGCCAGCAAGAGAGAGAGCGAGAGAGAGAGAGGGAGAGAGACAGTCTTTTGTGTCCTAATCTCAGAATTGACATCCCACCACTTTGCCATATTCTTTCCATTAGAAGCAAATTACCAGATTCAGCCCACACTAAGGGAAGGGGATTACACAAGAATGGAAATACCAGAGATCACCGGGGCCACATCACATCAGAAGCTACCTACCACTCCAGGGGGGCACTATTTGAATGTCAGTAAAACATACCACTACAGGGTTAGGAGTCCAGTTGGCATCTACATTACTACCAGCACTTTAGAATTTACTGGGGTTAAGAACTTACGGGCTGTATGACCCTTGCTCCCCTCTCGGGAGCCCATGCTCTCTCTTAGTCTCCTAATATTCGCAGATTGAGTCTCTGGTCAGAGGTTCTGGACCTCATTGTGACAGGAGTCTTTATGTAGGGTCCTCTCCACAGTGATGGCTAGAGGGGGCCATCTCAGCACTCACATGGGGGTTAAGCTCCATGGCCTTCTACTCCAATGCCCACCCTATTCCCACTACTGCTCAATTTTCTGTGTGCTGTGTGTGTTAATAGGAAGGATCATTTCAGACAGATCAGATGGTTTTGTACAGGATAATCTTTTGCCAAAAAATTCTGTGAGAAGTTTAAATTATTTGATAAAGTTATTTCTGTGTGCTTGGTTTCCATCAGTCCTAACAGAACCAGTGGAGTGGTTGTCATGAGGGTCACTGAAGGTCTTAGACCCTTCAGGAGCTTTGACACTGATCACTCTCTATTTTTGGAATCTATGGTCACAGGCTCACAAACCCCATCCTAAGCTCCTTGATTCCCAGCCCAGTCAAAGCTTTGGGACTTTGATGGGGGTTTCCCCAGAGCTGGCTCAGGGGTTGGGGCTCATTGAAGGGCTGTGATCCTGGAATCCAAAACAGGTTTTGGAGTGCAAGTCATATCCCTAACACGCAGATGCCATATCCAGCATCCCTCTTGAATGCATCTCTCAAGAAGTCCACCGTTTGGGACACAAGAGGTCAGCTAAGTCCACGTTCAGATTTGCACTTAACACTTTCCTGCAGCGCCCACTGCTTTCTCAGGTCCCAGTCACCGTGTGTTGACAGAATGTATTTCATTTAATCTGCACGACAGCCAAGAGAGGTGTATATTTTGACTCCAAGTTGTGAAATATGAAGTAACTGAGGTCTAGAGAGTTGAAGTGACTTAGGTGTCAAGAGGCCAAGCCAGGACTGGAATTCAGGCTGGTAACACTCTGAATTCTAGGCTTTTTCCAACATACAACTCAGTAGCAGCCCCTGAGAACCAGAACTTCTGACCTGTCCTTAACATGGGGGAGGAAGCACTGACATCTATCATCCCAGGCAGTGACTCTAACAGAGACCCCCAGCCTAGCACTCTCTCCTCCCACAACCCAGCCAGTGCTTATCCACCCCCCTCACCCCCAGGCTTCAACATGGCGGCCCCTTCTAGGTCAGCCTCCACACCCCAGTCCCTGAGTAGGTTCCTGCTGCAGCAGTGAGCGTATTGAATTGTGTTTGCTGCTTTCCCCAGATTGGTGGGTTCTGGAGGATAGGAGTTGGGTGCTGTTGCTGGCCTCTGGCAGAGTACCTGGTAGCAGATAGGCACTCAGTAAAAATTGATGGTGCTCGGGGAGGACTGCAGCCATTTCCCAGTGGAAGTTCCCAGGACTGGTATTTATGTAGCCCTTTAACTGGAGTAGTGCCCTTAATTTCCATGCTCTCTCCATCTTAGCACTGACTGCACTGGCTTGCGATGGAATGATCACTTGTTTGCCCCCTGCCTTAGTTTTGTTGTTTCCAAAGCCAATCTTGAAACAAGGGTTTGGGTGCGAGTAGTTTATGTGGGAGGGGATAATAGAGCAAACTGATGAAGAGGGGCAAGTAAAGAGCAGGTTGTGGGTAACTGGGCTCAGTCCTACTGGAGCTTTCCAAGTAGTGGTGTGGAACAGACCTCAGGATGGTTCTACTGGGGTGAGGAAGCTGGAAAATTCAGCCACGAACTCCTGTCCCTCAGTGACTGTCCAGCTATTGGTGCAGACAGAAACTTTGGGTAGATGCCCTCTGGGGTAGTATATGGGAAAGCACAAGCAGGATACCAAGAGTATCTATCTACTCATCTCTTTGTTGGGGCAGGAAGCTCTGTAATAAAACTCATAGCCAAGGTTTATTGAGAGCTTTCTGTGAACCAGGCATGTGTATGATCTTATGTAGTTTTCACAGCCATGGGATTACTATCATCAGCCCCATTTTATGGATGGGGAAACTGAAGCTCAGAGAAGCTACCTAACTTGTCCAGGCTAGTGAGTGGGTCTGATTACTCAGCCAGTGGCCATTCCACCCCATTGCACCTCTGACGGTGCTTTACAAAGAAGAGGGTGATGGCGTTTAAATGTTGATAAAGGCAGGAATCCTGGAGATCACTTAAAAGTGCAGCCTGAGAAGGTCCAGGCCTGGGCTAGCCATAGGCTGGGTGAGAAAGAAGAGGCAAGGAAATGGGACAGTAGAAGCTGCAGGTGGCAGGTCCAGGTCAAGGGCTACAGCCCGAGCCAGACAGATGACAGTGCAGATCAGGAGACATGGGGAGACCTCAGTGTGTGGCAGGGAGGGCAGGGAAGAAACTGCACCTCCAGATAGACCCAGAAGCCCCTTGCAAATAAGCAGAAAGAGGTTTTTACAAAATGCATCAAATAGAAGAGGCAATAAAGAATCAGTGGGACCCTGAGATCTCCAGCTCGAATGACTCATTTGGGCATTGTTCTGGTTTGCCAAGCCTCTGGGATCACCCTTTGATGACAACATGCCAGAGCTAAAAGGACCCTCCCTTGGAGATTGTTTGGCCAGGTCTTCATCGTTCTGATGGGGAAACTGAGCTCGACCAGAGGAAATGGCTCCCCCATGGCCATAGAGCGGAACCTGCTGGGCATCCTAGTTCTCACTCACGGATCAGTCGCTTCCATTTACAAATGGACTCTTGCACCTCCGAGTGAACTTGCAAACTGGGGCAAGTCAGTTCCACCATCTGCAGCCTCATCATCATTTTCTGTAGGGAGAAGCAAGATTCTGCCTGGTTGTGTGGCTGTGAGGGTGATAGGAGGTTCTAGATGGGAGTCTGTGCTCCCTGCCCGTCCCATGGCTGGTGCAGGTTCAACATGGTAGCCCCTAGCCCTGCCCAGCCCAATCTTCATGGGATGCTGGGCTCAGAGCTGGAGCCAACACTGTGGGAGGGGCACAGGGTCCCCTGCACTGCTTGCACCTCCACCAAGATGAGGAGCCTCTCACAGAAGACCCCTGTTCCCCCCCTTCCCTTCCTGAGAGAGGAAATGCAGTTGCTGTGTGATTCCAGGGGAGTTCCTTGGCCTCTCTGCTCCTCCATCCCCATCTGTGAAGTGTGCAGCTGAATGCGGTGGCTAAATGTTCTGAGTTTGTTACCCTGTGACATGAAGATGGATGATGGAAGGACGCGGGTGACGTGGGTAAGGACATGGGTGTTCTCTGTGTCCCTGCAAGCTGGAGGCGTGTGGCTTGGAGGAGGGGTGGGATGGGCATTTGTGGTTTGACTCCGTTCATCCGTTGTGCACCAGGCTCGATGCCAGGCAAGGTGTGGATTGCTGAGGTGTGGGAGGCATGGCCCTGCCTTCCAGGAGGGGTGTGGGGCTGCCAGCTCTGCTTTCCATGAGGGGCTGTTCTAAACACTCTACATGTGCTAACTAACTGCATCCCTGCCCCACCTTATAGGTGGGTTCTATTCTTGTTCTCATTTTTTTTTTTTTTTTAAAGATTTTATTTATTTATTTGAGAGAGAGAGCGAACGAGAGACAGCAGGAGAGGGAGGAGGGCCAGAGGGAGGAGAAGCAGACTCCCCGCTGAGCAGGGAGCCCGACGCGGGACTCGATCCCGGGACTTCAGGATCATGACCTGAGCTGAAGGCAGATGCTTAACCATCTGAGCCACCCAGGCGCCCTCATTTTTTTTTTTTTTTTTTTTTTTGAGAGGGAGAGAGAGCGTGAGCAGTGGGGGATGGGGAGGCGGGCAGAAAGGAGAGAGAGAATCCCAAGCAGATACCCCGCTGAGCATTGGCCCAATGGGGGCTCAGTCTCATGACCCTGAGATCATGACCTGAGCTGAAACCAAGAGTCAGCTGCTTAACTGACTGTGTTTCTTTGATTGTGTTATTAATTGTTCTTAGTTTAAGAGCAGGAAGTTCAGGCACAGAAAGGATGGGTAGCTTGTCCAAGGACACACAACTGAAAAGTTACTGAACCAGGGACTGAATCCAGATGGTCTGACTCCAAACCCTGTCCTCTTAAACCCTACAGGATGGGACTTCACGGCCATCCCTTCAGCAACTTTTCTGTGCCAGGCACTGCGATAGGTGAATTACACATGTGATCTGCTTTCATCTCCCCGGTAATTTGGAAGGTAGAAATTGTAGTATTCATATTATAACAAGGGAGACAAACTCCGAGAGGTAAAGTGACTTTCCCAAGGCCACACAGCTCACCTGTGTGGGGAACCTGGATTGGAATACAGGTTGCTCTTACCAGCGTATGAGAAGAGAACAAGTCCAGGGTACGTTCCAGATTGTTAAGAATCCCAGTGGGAGTACCAGTGTGATGTAAAAAGGCAAGAGTGAGTCCAGCTTGGGGGGATGAGGGAGGGAACTGTAGAGAAGGTGGGGTTTGAATGATGCCTGGAAGGGTGAGTAAGGTGGGATGGGGTGGAAGGGCATCTGCGTGAGGGCAAATGCACAGAGGCAGGTGAGTTGGGCAAGCAGGAGCAGCAGGGTGAGTAAGCTCGGGGAAGCATGGAGAGGGGTCTGGACCTGATATGTCGGCAGTGGACAGTGGTGGTGAGGGAGCCACGGGTGGCAGTTAGGAAGGTGCTTCCCTGCTTGTGCGAGAGCTCTTCCAGAGTAGCTCCTCCCTGATCCTCCTTGTCTCCCCTCCGCCTCCCAGATAGCGCGTCCTGCTGTGTTTGGGGGTGTGAGAGGATTGCTGGGGCTGTCCGACTGCTGAGACTTGGGTTGCCCGGGGTCGGCTGCCTGGGGGTTTCCTTTGTCTCTCAGAGGACAGTCTCGAGGAGCTTCCTTGCTGTTCTGGTCAAGCTCCAAGCACTTCATTCTTACCGGGGAATGAAAGTCGTCGTGGCCCAGCTGTGTGAGCAGGCTCTGCCTCCACCTGGCAGCCTTGGCAGCTCCCACAGGCCCTCTTGATGCCTCACACAGGGAGGACGATCAGCATAGGCTCCTAGGGTCTTTTCCAGTTGGGGTCGGCCGGCGTGGGGTCTGCTTACGAGAATTTGCTTAAATTGAGCCAAAACCCCTCTTCGCTTTCTCTGTGACCCCATGCATTTCCTGCCAACAAAGGAGGGCCCATGAGATGGCTGCAGAGATCTAAGCATCCGTCATGGTGTGTCGGGAATGCCCGCTTATTTCCCTGCAGGTAGGAATGCAATCAGGGCTGGGTTTGTGGTTCACGTTGAGATGACACCAGGGTATTTTAAGAAATGAGTGCAAAGCAGTGGAAATTGAGAACTCAGGCTCTTAGCAGTAACATGTGTTTAGTGTTTGGGGAAGGAAAACAGCCTAAATTGTAGGAAAGTGTGATGAGCAAGATCTGACATAAATATATCAACAAAGATGAAATGCAGACCTGGAAATTAGGAAAGCCTCTCTTGCATGCTGTAGGGGATCTCGACTTGCTGTCTCCTTTGCCTGGCAGAGAGGCAGGAATCCATCTTATACCTCCAGTGGGACTTCTCTTGGCTGGGATGCCAGCTAAGCCTAAATTACTCTGATTTTTGGGCCTAGGGTCACCTAGAGGAAGGGTTTTCTGTGTCATGCTCTAAATGCTGGGCAAAGCCTTTACACCTGGAACCAGCAGCTTTCCTGTGGACGGGGCTTTGCAGCTTTGGGGCTGGTTCCTGTGTTCCTGGCTGTGCTCACAGAGGGCCCTCAGATTCTGACACTCACTCGTCCTTTTGGTATCTCCTGGAGACCTCTGGAGCGGTCTGTGCCAACTCCCCCGCTGTAACCGAGACCTTCTGCTGTTCACCGATTGCTGGTGCTGAAAAAGCCCCACCCAGAACCGACCCTCTGTGCTCCTGCCTTGTCTTCTCGCCTGGTTCTGCGACTTTCTGGGCATAGACGATGCTTGTTCTGGTTCATAGCAGTTCCTAAGGAGTGACTGATTTTTATTTTTGTTTTTGATCTGCCAAAGAGAAGTGAGTGCCTGGAACAGCAGTTGCTACCATGCCACAGGGCTGAGATGGTGGGCACGGTGAACACTGCTGCCCACCTGGGGGAGGTCACAGGTTAAGTGGGAGTATCTAAGTTGCACTTTTTCTCTACCTCCCAGAAAGTCCTTAATTCCTGGGTTAGCTTTTGATTTCTTCTGTCTTAAAATCTTTTGTCTAGACATTCAGGAGCCTAGTGATACATTGCATTGCTTAGCACTTTGAGCATTATTTAATAAAGCACTTTTACATTTATTAGCACTGGCTTAGCATGTAGACTTTGAAAACACACTGCCTGAAATCCAGTCACGGCTCTACCATTGCAGGCTGCATGACCTTGAGCAGCTCGTTCTTCCTAGATTCAGTTTTCCCATACAATGGGTACAATTGTATATATAAATCGTAAGTTGTGGGGATAGCTAAGTTAATAAATGAGACCTGCACGTAATAGGTCTACATAAATGTTAGCTACTGTTGTTGCTGTTATAATCGTTATTACATTTACTTTCCTGGCCAACTGTTTAGGTTAGTGGCATAATCCAAGTGACCCAGGCCCCCCAGCTCCCTCCCTTGCATGCACCAGCTCCAAGCCCTGTGAGTTCACCCTGCCGCGGGTATCTGGAGAGCTCCCAGGTGCTGGCTCACCTGCCTTTTGCACCCAGCCCACGTCCTCTGTAGCAAAGCTGTCTTTGGAGGCACAGTCTTCTGCGGGTCGTTGCTGTCACTCCCACCCTGACCCTGGTGTTGCCTCCTGGCTTCTCTGGGAAATATTGCCTCTTTCTCGGCTAACGCAGGTCTAGCAGTTTTTCTAAGACCATTTGGAGAGTCCAGAGCCTCTCCTGCAGAGTGACCTGGAGTGAAACAAGGAGAGTAGCTCACTGCTCTTTAATCTGCACTCTTGACACAGGACTCAGCCCTCTTGCCTGTTCTACCTTCCTCTCCAACCCCAAAGAAAACCCACTCTGAAACATCAGTGAGCAATGGAGCTTTTACTGGAGGTTGGATCAAGGATCTGGTTTAATTGCACACTGAATAGTGAAACACCTAGTGAACAGTTCTTTAGCTTACTAGGATTCTCTGCCCATCCGCCTGCCCCCAGGCACCCCTTGGCCCTGCTCCTCCTTCCTCCTCCTTTCTTTAGTGTTCAGAATCTTTCTGTCTTCTGCCTGATCCCTGGCATCTTGCTCATCTCAACCCCCAAGGTGCTCATTAGGGCTACTTTTTAGCACAGAAGGCCTCTCCCTGTGAATGAGCTCTCCTACTGGCTGCTGAGAAGGTCAATGTTTCTTTCTTACTTTTTTTTTTTTTAAAGATTTTATTTATTTATTTGACAGAGAGAGAGACAACGAGAGAGGGAACACAAGCAGGGGGAGCGGGAGAGGGAGAAGCAGGCTTCCCGCTGAGCAGAGAGCCCAATGTGGGGCTTGATCCCAGGACCCTGGGATCATGACCTGAGCTGAAAGCAGACGCTTAATGACTGAGCCACCAGGTGCCCCCTCAGTGTTTCTTTATATGTTGCACAAAATAGGGTCACCACTCCTTCGGGTCATTGCTCTCCTCACTGACCAGCCCTCCAGTCAATCTTTGTTTTCAGTTCTACTCAGTTCTGGATTCTTTTTCAACTCACACAAGCTCATGCTGGAGCATTCGCTCCTTCCACTGCTGCAGCCCTCCTGACTTACAGAAATGCCAGGAGTGTGGTATCATGCACCTCCCTGGGGAGGGGTGGCCCCACATGGATGCAGTTGGCTCTGTAACAGGTGGTCCATGCCATAAGCCCTATTACCCAATGAGAATACCCAGTGAGAGCATGCTGTCTCTCCTTAAGGCCAGCCCATCAAACTCTCTGAAGGTTATGAAAACTCACAGCTTTTTAGAAATGCGTGTAAAGGCGAGTGACCTCAGAGAGTAGTCAGGGATCAGGCCATATCTGACACTGGCAAGGCCTAGATGTTGGGTGGTAATGGCTTGTCTGGCTGGATCCAGTCACTAGACAGTGTTTCTCAGAATGCACTCCACTGACCACCTGCATCTGAATCACCTGGGAAGTGTGCAAAAAATATCCATGCCCGGGCTTTCCCATAACCTACCAGATCAGAGCCTTGGAAGTGGGGCTGAAGAATCTGAATTTTTAACAGAGGCCCTACTCATGCTTCTGCATCCTTAAGTTTGAGAATCAGTGCTCTAGACTCTGAGCTCCATTCAGGCAGGGACCTCAATTATATTCTTCAAGGAGCCCATCGTTGTTCCCCTCCTCCTCCTGTAGAACACAAAGGAAGAGTCCATCTCCCAATTCCCTTGCAAGTAGGTGAGACATGTAATCATTTCTAGGTAATGGGCTGTAAGTAGAAATTAATTTTATTACTTCTGGGCCAAAGTGTAGAAGAACAGGGGTGAGTCTTCCATCTTCTCTTTCTGTGGCGACTGAGGAGGCCAGGTGTTCCAGCTGGACAGCTACAAGATGGTGGAGCATCCATCATCTGGGCTCCCTGAGCGGCCATATGGAGCAAAGTCCCCTAGCGGAGCCCCTGTGGACATGGAATGTGGGTGATAAATAAATGCCTGCAATGTTAAGCCCCTGAGATTTCAGGATTAATTTATCACAGCATCACCTAGCATTCTTCTCACCTATCTACAAGTTAAACTCATCATCTTTCAGTGATGTTGGACAATTGATTTATCTATCATTAAGAAGTTTAATGAGATTTGCTTCAAGCTCTGGTAGCAGTTGCTGGTGAAATGGTATCTGACTGCGGTGGACAGGGCTGGGACAAGGGTGTGACAAGTGGGGTACGTCAGTGTGAAACTGAAGAAGGTGCTCATTCTCAGGTTCATGCCAAGGAAAGGGTCAGCCCCAAAAAGTGAGCACCTCCTTCAGTTTTATACCCTAGGTGCCTCACTTGCCTTATCCCAGGCCTGGCACCAGCAATTGAAAAGGCCCAGCCTGTTTTTGTTTTAGTTTTAAAGATTTTATTTATTTGAGAGAGAGAGCACAAGCGGTGGGGAGGGGCAGAGGGAGAGAGAGAGAAGCAGACTCCCTGCTAAGCAGAGAGCCCGATGTGGGGCTCAATCTTAGAACCCCAAGATCATGACCCGAGCCGAAGGCAGATGCTTAATCAACTGAGCCGCCCAGGCACCCTTGAAAAGGCCCAAACTGTTAAGCTCAGCACAGTCGGGGAGAGCTCCTGCCTTTTTTTTTTTTTTAATTTATTTTTTTTTAATTCTTATGTTAATCCCCATACATTACATCATTAGTTTTAGATGAAGTGTTCCATGATTCATTGTTTGTGCATAACACCCAGTGCTCCATGCAGAATGTGCCCTCCTCGATACCCACCACCAGGCTAACCCATCCTCCCACCCCCCTCCCCTCTAGAACCCTGTTTGTTTTTCAGAGTCCATCGTCTCTCATGGTTCGTCTACCCCTCCGATTTCCCCCGCTTCATTCTTCCCCTCCCGCTACCTTCTTCTTTTTTTTTTGTCTTAACATATATTGCATTATTTGTTTCAGAGGTACAGATCTGAGATTCAACAGTCTTGCACAATTCACAGCGCTTACCAGAGCACATACCCTCCTCAGTGTCTATCACCCAGTCACCCCATCCCTCCCACCCCACCCCCCACTCCAGCAACCCTCAGTTTGTTTCCTACAATTAAGAATTCCTCGTATCAGTGAGATCATATGATACATGTCTTTCTCTGTTTGACTTATTTCACTCAACATAATACCCTCCAGTTCCATCCACGTCGTTGCAAATGGCAAGATCTCATTCCTTTTGATGGCTGCATAATATTCCATGGTATATATATATACCACATCTTCTTTATCCATTCATCTGTCGATGGACATCTTGGCTCTTTCCACAGTTTGGCTATTGTGGACATTGCTGCTATAAACATCGGGGTGCACGTACCCCTTTGGATCCCTACTTTTGTATCTTTGGGGTAAATACCCAGTAGTGCAATTGCTGGATCATATGGTAGCTCTATTTTCAACTTTTTGAGGAACCTCCATACAGTTTTCCAGAGTGGCTGCACCAGCTTGCATTCCCACCAACAGTGTAGGAGGGTTCCTCTTTCTCCTCATCCCCGCCAACATCTGTCATTTCCTGACTTGTTCATTTTAGCCATTCTGACTGGTGTGAGGTGGTATCTCATTGAGGTTTTGATTTGGATTTCCCTGATGCCGAGTGATATTGAGCACTTTTTCATGTGTCTGTTGGCCATTTGGATGTCTTCTTTGGAAAAATGTCTGTTCATGTCTTCTGCCCATTTCTTGATTGGATTCTTTGTTCTTTGGGTGTTGAGTTTGATGAGTTCTTTATAGATTTTGGATACTAGCCCTTTATCTGCTATGTCATTTGCAAATATCTTCTCCCATTCTGTCGGTTGTCTTTTGGTTTTCTTGACTTTCCTTTGCTTTGCAAAAGCTTTTTATCTTGATGAAGTCCCAATAGTTCATTTTTGCCCTTGCTTCCCTTGCCTTTGGCGATGTTTCTAGGAAGAAGTTGCTGCGGCTGAGGTCAAAGAGGTTGCTGCCTGTGTTCTCCTTTAGGATTTGGATGGACTCCTGTCTCACATTTAGGTCTTTCAAGCATTTGGAGTCTGTGTGTGGTGTAAGGAAATGGTCCAGTTTCATTCTTCTGCATGTGGCTATCCAATTTTCCCAACACCATTTGTTGAAGAGACTGTCTTTGTTCCATTGGACATTCTTTCCTGCTTTGTCAAAGATGAGTTGACCATAGAGTTGAGGGTCCATTTCTGGGCTCTCTATTCTGTTCCATTGATCTATGTGTCTGTTTTTGTGCCAGGACCATGCTGTCTTGATGATGACAGCTTTGTAATAGAGCTGGAAGTCCGGAATTGTGATGCCACCAGCTTTGCTTTTCTTTTTCAACATTCCTCTGGCTATGCGGGGTCTTTTCTGGTTCCATACAAATTTTAGGATGATTTGTTCCATTTCTTTGAAAAAAGTGGATGGTATTTTGATGGGGATTGCATTGAATGTGTAGATTGCTCTAGGTAGCATTGACATCTTCACAATATTTGTTCTTCCAATCCATGAGCATGGAACGTTTTTCCATTTCTTTGTGTCTTCCTCAATTTCTTTCATGAGTATTTTATAGTTTTCTGAGTACAGATCCTTTGTCTCTTTGGTTAGATTTATGCCTAGGTATCTTATGGTTTTGGGTGCAATTGTAAATGGGATCGACTCCTTAATTTCTCTTTCTTCTGTCTTGTTGTTGGTGTATAGGAATGCCACTGACTTCTGTGCATTGATTTTATATCCTGCCACTTTACTGAATTCCTGTATGAGTTCTAGCAGTTTTGGGGTGGAGTCTTT
>NC_058412.1:120476573-120550200 GCF_002201575.2 Neomonachus schauinslandi
TCTTATGGTATCGCTTATCTCTCGAATTCTGCCCTCGTGATCCAGTAGTTGTTTCTCTCTCTTTTTCTCAGCTTCTTTATTTTCCATCATTTCATCTTCTATATTACTGATTCTCTCTTCTGCCTCATTTATTCTAGCAGTTAGCGCCCCCATTTTTGATTGCACCTCATTAATAGCCTTTTTGATTTCTACTTGGTTGGATTTTAGTTCTTTTACTTCTCCAGAAAGGGTTTCTCTAATAACTTCCATATTTTTTTCAAGCCCAGCTAGTATCTTTAAAGTGATGATTCTGAACTCTAGATCTGACATCGTACTAATGTCCGTATTGAGTAGGTCCCTGGCAGTCGGTACTACCTCTTGTTCTTTTTGTTGAGGTGATTTTTTCCGTCTTGTCATTTTGTGCATAGGAGAATAGATTAATGAGAGAACAAAATGCTAGCAGAGTAACAACGTCCCCAGAAAATATACTCTAAACAAATCAGAAAAGACTTGGAGCAGTGGGAAAAGAAAGGGAAAGAGAGAAAAAAGAAAAAGATAAAGATAAAAACAAAAACAAACAAAACAAAACAACAACAACAACAACAAAAAAACCAGAATGTGATCAAATATGATCAGGCTGGTATATAGATCAGTGCCACACACTAGATTTGACGTGTATTTTGGTCTTTTAGAAGAAAGTGCCTCCCAAAATTTTAAAGAAAGAAAAACTTATATATGTACAAAAATAAGGGTTGATATGATGAAGGGATGGAATATGACTGTAAAGATGGAAATTATAAAAAATTTTATAAAAGGAATTGATAAGAAGTTGTTTGAAAAAAAGAAAGAAGAGGATTTAAAAAAAGAAAAAAAAAAGGGAGAGGATGTGATCAGGCAGGGGAATAGAAAACACCATATACTAGAGATTTAGGGTATATTTTAATCTGTTAGAAGAAACTATCTCAAAATTTTAAAGAGAGAACAACTTATATATATATAAGCCAAAAATACGGGTAACTACTATGAAGGGATAGAATATGACTCTAAAAATGAAAAATAAAAATGTTTTTTTTTTTAAAAAAGGGATTGATAAGATGTTGGTTGGAAAAGGGAAAAAGAAAAATTCAAAAAGAAATAAAAAGAAAAAAAGACAGTTAAAAATAATTAACTTTGAAAGACTAAAGAATCATGGTAAAAAAGCCATGAATTCTATGTGCAGTAGTCCCCTAGCGCTGGAGTTCTGCCGTTCTCATTGATCGGTAAACTTGGCCTTGGCTGGCTGTTCTCGCTGATCTTCTGGGGAGGGGCCTGTTGCCATGGTTTCCAAATGTCTCTGCCGGAGGCGGAATTGCCCCGCCCTTGCCCCCTCCTGGCTAAGTAATCTGCTCGGGTTTGCTCTCCAGGGCTTTTGTTCCCTGCGAGCTTTCCATACAGCTTTGGAGGCGGAGAGTGAAAATGGCAGCCTTCCAATCTCCGCCCCGGAGGAGCCGAGAACTCGGGGCCCCGCTTCTCAGTGAGCCCCCAGAGAAAAGCCGTCAGTCACTCCCGTCTGCCCGTCCTCCAGCCGCACTCCATGCTCACCCGGCCTGTGACCGCGCGTTTCTATCTCTGGCACCCGACCCCGGGTGGAGTCTCCAAACCCAGCAGATCCCTGCGGCGCACTCCTGTGCAGCTCCTCCCGGGGGAGGAAGGTGAGTCTCCCCGGATCTGCCGCTTGTTGGGTCCCTGCTGGAGGAGCAGTGGCCCGACTGTGCCGCGGGTCACGGTTTATGGCAACCCTGAGCTGAGAGCCCGCACCTGGGCTCCGCCTCTGCAGCCGGCTTCCCTGCTCCGATACCTGGGAGCTCTGCCACACTGAGGCAACCCTGGTCTTTCTGTGACCCGTGGGTCCTGAGACCACACTGTCCCGGAGGGTTCCACCCCCCGCTTAGGCACCAGAGTGACGTCCCTCAGCGGAGCAGACTTTTAAAAGTTCCGATTTTGTGCTCCGTGGTTCTATCACTTGCCAGAAGCGGCCGACAGAGGCCCCTCCCCCGCCGTCTATCCTCCCGAATATCGCCTCGGATTCACTTCTCCGCACGTCCTACCTTCCAGAAAGTGGTCGCTTTTCTGATGAGAGAGTTGTTGCTCTTCTTTTCTTCGATCTCCTGTTGAGTTTGTAGGTGTTCAGAATGGTTTGATCCCTATCCAGCTGAATTCCTGAGAGGAGACGAAATCCAGGTCTCCTACTCCTCCGCCATCTTGCTCCGCCCCTCCCAGGGTAACTATTGAAAGATAGGAATTTAGTGCCACTGTATTGCCTGTAAGGTGACTGTTACCATATATTGTCTGTGTTCCTTTCTGGTCTATGTTGCTTTTAGGGTCTCTCTTTGCTTAGAGGACCCCATCAATATTTCTTGTGGGGCTGGTTTGTTGTTTGTAAATTCTTTTAGTTTTTGTTTGTCCTGGAAGCTTTTTATCTCTTCTATTTTTAATGACAGCCCAGCTGGATATAGTATTCTTGGCTGCATATTTTTCTCGTTTAGTGCTCTGAATATATCCTGCCAGTCCTTTCTTGCCTGCCAGGTCTCTGTGGATAGGTATGCTGCTAATCTCATGTTTCTACCATTGTCCCGAGCTGCTCTCAGGATTTTCTTTTTGTCTCTGAGACTTGTAAGTTTTACTATTAGATATCAGGGTGTTGACCTATTTTACTAATTTTGAGGGGGGTACTCTATGCCTCCTGGATTTTGATGCCTGTTTCCTTCACCAAATTAGGGAAGTTCTCTGCTATAATTTGCTCCAATATACCTTCTGCCCCTCTCTCTCTTTCTTCTTCTTCTGGGATCCCAATTATTCTAATATTGTTTCATCTTATGGTATCACTTATCTCTTGAATTCTGTCCTCGTGATCCAGTAGTTGTTTATCCCTCTTTTTCCTAGCTTCTTTATTCTCCATCATTTGGTCTTCGATATCACTAATTTTCTTTTCTGCCTCATTTATCCCAGCAGTTAGAGCCTCCATTTTTGATTGCACCTCATTAATAGCCTTTTTTATTTTGACTTGGTTAGATTTTAGTTCTTTTACTTCTCCAGAAAGGGATTCTCTAATATCTTCTATGCTTTTTTCAAGCCCAGCTAGTATTTTTATAATCATCATTCTGAACTCTAGTTCCAACATCTTACTAATGTCCGTATTGATTAGGTCCCTGGCTGTTGGTGCTGCCTCTTGTTCTTTTTTTTGAGGTGAGTTTTTCTGTTTTGCCATTTTGTCCAGAGGAGACTAGATGAATGAGAGAACAAAATGCCAAAAGGGTAACAACGACCCCAGAACAATATACACTAAAGAAATCAGAAGAGACCTCAAACCGGGAGCAGGGTGAGAGGGAAGAAAGGGGGAAAAAAAAAGAACATGATCAGGCTGGTGAATAGAACAGAGCCACACACTAGATTTTGGGTGTATTTTGGTCTGTTAGAAGAAACTGCCTCCCAAAACTTTAAAGAAAGAAACACTTATATATATATACACACAAAAATAAGGGTAAATATGATGAAGGGATGGAATATGACTATAAAGATGAAAATTAAAAAGGATATTAAAAGAGGAATTGATAAGAAAAGAAGTTGGTTGAAAAAAGAAAGAAGAAAAATTGAAAGAATTAAAAGGGAATGTGATCAGGTGGGAGATTAGAACAAAGCCATACACTAGAGATTTAGGGCATATTTTGGTCTGTTAGAAGAAATGTATCCCAAAATTTTAAAGAGAGAAAAACGTATATATACAAAAACAAGGTTAACTACTATGAAGGGATAGACTATGACTCTAAAAATGAAAATTATAAAAGATTTTAAAAGCGGAATTGATAAGATGTTGGCTGAAAAAGAGAAAAGGAAAAATTTAAAAAAATAGAAAAATAAAAAATAAAAAAATTAACTTTGAAAGACTAAAGAGTCGGGGAAAAAGCCATGGATTCTATGTGCAGTATTCCCCTAGCACTGGAGTTCTGCCATTCTCATTGATGGGTAAACTTGGTCTTGGCTGGCTTTTCTTGCTGATCATCTTGTGGGAGGGGCCTGTTGCTGTGGTTCCCAAATGTCTTTGCTGGAGGCGGAATTGCCCCGCCCTTGCCTGGTCTGGGCTAAGTAATCTGTTCGGGTTTGCTCTCGGGAGCTTTTGTTCCCTGCAAGCTTTAGTACAGCTTTAGAGGACGAGAGTGAGAATGGCGTCCCCAGTCTCCACCCTGGAGGAGCGTAGAACTCGGGGCCCCACTCCTCAGTGACCCCCAGAGAAAAGCAGTCAGTCACTCCCATCTCCCCGGTCTCCGGTTGCACTCCGCGCTCACCCGGCCTGTCACCGAGCATTTCTGTCTCTGGCACCCGACCCTGGGTGGAGTCTCCAAACCCAGCAGATCCCTGCAGTGTGCTCCTGCACCGTTTCTCCCAGGGAAGGAAGGGGGGTCTCCCCAGATCTGCCGCTTGTTGGGTCCCTGCTGGAGGAGCAGTGGCCCGACTGTGCCGCGGATCATGGTTTATGGCAACCCGGAGCTGAGAGCCCGTGCCTCAGTTCTATCTCTGCAGCCGGCTTCCCCACTCCAATACCTGGGAGCTCTGCCGCACTCAGGCACCCCCGGTCTTTCTGTGACCCTGAGGGTCCTGAGACCACACTGTCCCGCAAGGGTTCCACCCCCCCGCTTAGCCACTGGGGTGACGTCCCACAGCGGAGCCGACTTCTGAAAGTTCTGATTTTGTGTCGTTGGGCTCTATCACTTGCCAGAAGCGGCCGACGGAGGCCCCCTCCCCCACTGTCTATCCTCCTGAATATCACCTCAGATTCAGTTCTCTGCATGTCCTACCTTCCAGAAAGTGATTGCTTTTCTGTTCAGAGAGTTGCTGCTATACTTTTCTTCATTCTCCTGTTGAGTTCATAGGTATTCAGAATGGTTTGATCCCTATCCAGCTGAATTCCTGGGACCAGAGGAAATTTAGGTCTCCTACTCCTCTGCCATCTTGCTTCTCCCCCTTCTCTGTGAGTAGCTTATTTCACATAGCATAATGTCTCTAGGTTCATCCTTGTTATTGCATATGGCAAGATTTCTTTTTTTAAGGCTGAATAATATTTCATTATATTTATATACTGCATTTCCTTTATCCATTCATCTGCTGATGGACATTTGGGTTGTTTTCACATCTTGGCTATTATGAATGATGCTGCAATAAACATGGGAGTGTAAATAAAGAAGACAAAAATAAATGAAGTGACATCCCATGTTCATGGATCAGAAGATGTAGTATTGTTAAAATGTCCATACTGTTCAAAGTGATCTACAGATTCGATGCAGTCCCTATCAAAATCTCTTTGGACTTTTTTTAGAGATAGAAAATAATCCTATACTTTATATAAAACCACAATGGACCCTGAATAGCCAAAACAATCTTGAAAAAATAAGAAAGCTGGAGGCATCACACTTCCCGATTTCAAAATATATTACAAAACCATAGTAATTAAATCAATATGGTACTGGCATAAAGACAGACATACAGAGCAACAGACACAAATAGAGGTCCCTGAAATAAACCCATGCATATGT
The DNA here is from genome assembly GCF_002201575.2 of Neomonachus schauinslandi. NCBI lineage: Eukaryota > Metazoa > Chordata > Mammalia > Carnivora > Phocidae > Neomonachus > Neomonachus schauinslandi. Next base: position 120,482,120 of record NC_058412.1, read on the forward strand.
GGACAACAGATCTTTGATAAGAATGCCAAGAATGCACAATGGGGAATGGATAGTCTCTTCAACAAATGGTTTTGGGAAAACTGGATATCCACATGCAAAAAAAATGAAATTTGACCCTTATCTTAGGCAATACACAAAAATCAACTCAAAATGGATTGAATATTTAAATAGAAGACTTGGAAGTATAAAACTCCCAGAAGAAAACATAGGGGTAAAGCTTCAGAATGCTGGTCTTGGCAGTGATTTCACTGATAAGACACCAAAAGCACAGGTAACAAAAGCAAAATTAGACAAGTGTGATTACATAAAACTCAAGAGCAGCACAGCAAAGGGAACAACCAACAGAGTGAAAAGGTAGCCTATGAAATGGGAGAAACTATTTACAAACCATGTATCAGATAAGGGATTAAAATCCAAAGTACATAAGGAACCCCTACAATTCAATACCAAAAAAAGAAAACCCAACCCAATTTAAAAAGGGCAAAGGACTTGAATAGATATCTAAAGAAGATACACTAATGGTCAAAAGGTACATGAAAAGATACTCAACATCACCAGTAATCAGGAAAATGCAAATCAAAACCAGAATCAGATACTATCTCACAGATGTTTCTTTTTTTAAAAGAATTAAAATTTTTTTTTTAATTTAAAAAATTTAGCTACTATTTAAAAAAATAAAAATAAGTTGTACATTATTGGTATGAATGTAAAATAATGTAGCCACATGGGAAACAGTACAGAAATTCCTCAAAAAAATTAAGAATAGAACCACTGTATGATCCAGCAATCCTACTCCTAGGTATATATCCCAAAGAACTGAAAGCAGGATCTCAAAGAAGTATTTATGCTGCTACTGCATTGAATTTTGAGGCTCTCCATCCTAGGTTTCAAAGCTCAAGGGAAACTTTAGGAAGAAGAGGGCTGGCTCTGAGAGGGGATGAGATCATGATCCCTCTGGGAGGTGACTGGGGAGCACTAGCAGAGGTCTGGCTGGTATTCCGTTGTGGTGCTCCTTCTAGTTCATTGTCATAGCTCAGATACCTCAGTGTCCCTCTACTTCCCTACAGATGGGCAGCCTCATTATGGTCCCACCCACATAGAACAGCTCTGAGCCTCTGTCTGCACATGGACTAAGCATTGCCGCCCCCCCACCCCCACCCCAAAATACTTCTGAGAACTCTAGGGGTTGCTTGCACTCACAGCCTGAATATTTCCACTGCAAGTGTGTGGGTCTCAGTGATGTCTGTTTGTAGTCCTTGAATTTAGCAACTGCCCTGCGAGCAGAAGGGAGTCTCTTGAGGATGTGCTATCTTGTATATAAGAGTTGTTGTTGGGATCATTCCTTTTGTCTCGGGCACTTGGCCTCCTTCAATGAAGAGGTACGTTTACTGATGATTACTATTGGCCAGACCCTGTTTTAAGCACTTTACACGAATACCCCCATATTTGGATTCAAGGGCTGAGGCTCAGAAAGGCTAAGTACCTTGCCCCAGGGTCACAAAGCTTGGAAGGGGCAGAGCCTGGCTTTGAACTCAGGAAGTTGGGCTCTGAGTCTGCTCTCAAACCCCATGGCCCTCTGAGTGCTGAGCCCAGCACACAGCGTATTGGGGTGCCTCCCCCATCAGACCATGTGATCCCGGGGCACTTGCCCTACCAAACTCTTTTTCTGTGTCCTCAACACTGAGCTAGTGTCTGACACACTGCAGCCCAAGAGATATTCCTTGTGAAGGAGTACGCATGCCCCAAGGTATGAATCGCAGCAGGGCTTTAATTCCACAGGGAGACTTGGGGGTGCAGCCATGGGAGCACCAGCTGGAGCCAGAGGAGACACTCAAGTCCTGAGTCATGGAGGAGAGAAAGGCGTGAAGTTCTCTGCTCTCTCTGCCCATGAGGAGGAGGGGAGGCAGAGGCTGGTACCTGACTGGGTCACCCTGCCCCTGAGAGGGACCCACTGGCTCTTACTGAAATGTCAGAAGCGGGGCCAGGAGCTGTGGGTGATTCAAAAACACAAATTTATGAAAATAGCACTGCCTGTGGAGAAACAGGGGCTCAAAGGAAGAGAAAAGCCAGCCTCAGTGCTGCCTGCTGAAATCTAAATGGGAGAAAGATGGCTCCTCGCTGCCGTGAATGCATTCCCTGGGAGAGGCTCAGAGATGACCTACAAGATGCTGGAAGGCACACCAGTATCTCAGCACCAGCACCGAGAGACAGGTGCACGATGGGCTTGGCTCTGTAGTCTGCGTCCTCGCTTGTCACTCTGGCCAGAGTACCAAAGCTGGGCCTAGCCTGGATTCCTCCCCAAGCCCTAAAAGCAGATGGGGCCAGCAGGTTCATTTTGGTGATCTGTACTAGGGGCCAGAAGTGGAAGGAGGATGCAGTCCCACTCTCTCAGCTGGGCTTCCATAGGAGTAGACTCAGACAAGGGATGGGTACAGTGGTTTATTGGGGTGGTGGTCCCAGAAAGCTTACAGGGAAATGGGAAGTGAGACAGGGAAGGAAGATAATTATGAGAATTTGCTCCTGTCTTGCTTTGAGGAGTCTAGTCTTCAGCTACCATTGCCCTAGCCTCCTGCAGTGGGTTAATGTGACAATAGATGCCTGCAAAATCTAGCTGGGTCCCTCGGTGTGGGTGGCTCGAAGGGCAAGGGATAGGATGAGACCTGCAGTCAGAATGGGTGTCAGACCTCATGGAAACTGGGCGTAAACCTCCTTCTGATGCTGGGGAGCAGGGGAGAGGGAAGCAAGAAACGAAGGTGCACTAAATACTGAGATCACGTTCTGGGGTTCCATCTAGGCCTGCCATCAGTACATAGGCACAAATAAAGTTAAAGTTTGTCTCGACACTGAAATCACAATTAAATCACAATTTTCCCTGGGACTAGGGCAAAATCATAGAGAGTTCTTCTCAAGTCTGAGTAACCTGGTATCTTCGTTTGTGGGAGGCCACCTTTCCCAGACTTTTCCTGTGCAAGCAGCTATTTCTAGATAACTCCCTGATTGTTGAGCTCCTGGTGGATCTGTTTAATCTGGAATTTCCCCAAGGCCTTGTTCCATTTGCCAGCTGAACAGATTACATTGATTGGTGTGCGTGTGTGTGTGTTTCAAGTCATTTTTAAATAACCCAAATCTGCCTACACTCCCAGCACTGACTGTGGTTTGTTTCCCGACATGTGGGGTCATGGGCCCTGGTGAGCGCGGAAGCACAGACAGAAGGCAGGCCTGGCCTGGCCAGTTTCATCAGCACGGCCTGAGAGTAGGAATAGTGCTGGGCTCCTGCATGCCCAGCCAGGTGGCTCTGGTATCCACAGACCCGGGGACCCTTGTGCTCTGAGTGGACTCTGCTGGCCCCTGTCTACCACTGAGCACACAACAGATGGGACCTGCCTTCCCGGGCCCCAGAGAGCGACTAAGGCAGGTGGCTGGGACCACAGTTGGCCTGGGTGGCTTCTTTTCCCCTCAGAAATCCTGTGGGTCCCATGATGTCCCGAGTTCAGTTATTCTACCTGCTGATTTTCTGTGTTTTGGAGAATTTGAAGGGTTGCCCCCTAGACTGCTTCCCTCTTTCCTTTCTCCCCTCCCACACTTCTTTCGTCTACCAGGCAAGGCTTGAACAGAAGGGCAGGGGTGTGGGAATTTAAAATCAAGGAGCTAAATTCAGCTCTGTACACATCCTTTGCACTCACCTCACCAGGACTCCGGTTGCTGAGACCCGGAGCTTGGTTCTCAGACAGGTCTCACACTCACCTTAGCTTCCGGATCTCATCTTGCAGGTGCCCTCCCCTCCACCTGGCAGTGCCAGCCTACATACCAAGACACTCCCCATGCCCATCAGCCTCTGGGCTCCTGCAGCCTGGCACTCTCTGGCTTTCTTCTAGTGCAGTGGTCAGAAATAATGTGCCCTTCTCTACTGAAAACCCTGGGCCAGCGTCAGACCCCTCATCCTACTTACCTACTGGAAGCACCTGTAAATTACAGCACTAGTTGGCGGACTTTTTCTGTAAAGGGCCAGATCGTAAATGTTTTAGGCTTTATGGGTCATATGGTGTCTGTTGCAACTGCTCAACTCTGCCATGTAGTATGAGAGCAACCATAGATGATATGTAAATGACTAGGCGTGGCTATGTTCCAATAAAACATTATCTACAAAAATAAGCAACGGGCTGGATTTGGCTTGCCTACCTTATTTTGCTAACTCCTAAATTGGAGCTTAGGCTCTGAGAATAATTACATTGCTTGCAGTCATTTATTGAGTGCATGCTAAAAGCCCGGATCCCCTATCCAGAGGTTCTGCTTTGGTGGTCCTAGGGTGGGACCCAGGAATATGGATTTTTGCAAACTTCGTGGGTAATTTGGCAGTGCACCCAGGCTGCACAGGTGGACCGGTGGCAAAGCTGGGAGCAGAGCTCTGGTCTTCCTCCTAGACCAGGATCCCTTCTGTTTCTACCTGCTCCTTTGGGGACTTCTGGGGGCCCTTCCTGGAATACGAGAGGTGTGATGAGCTCAGCTGTGGGCATCAGTGGGTTCAGATAATGGGAGCATTTCTCACCTCATTAGTTTTCAATTGCCTGCCATTTAGCTCAGGAGGAACTGCCCACTGCACAGTTAAGCCCAGTGACAAGAATATTAATAAGTCACATGGAGAAGAGTTTGGAGCCTTCCAGAGTGGACATGAGAGAGGGATACCTTAAAAATAAACCCATCTCCTTGGCCCCATGTCTGAAAAATCAGCCTGAGCCATTTTCAACCCAAACCCACTTACTCATTCACTCATTCATTCATTCAGTTTTTCTTTTATGTATTTGATTAGCATTTATTTAGCACCTATTTGGAGCCAGCTCCTGTTCTGGCATCCAGGAAATATAGCTGAGTCACCCATTATCTTTGTCTTCACTTTACTGTGATTCATGTAACCAAGGGAATACATTTATGAGTGACTGGGGAGAAAGGGAGTCAGTTTTATCAGAATCAGGAATCAATTTGGGGCAGGAGTCTGGGCTATTTCAGGAGTCAGTCTGGGGCCCACGATCAGAGGTCAGTTTCTGGTCAGGAAACATAGGGAAGGTCATAGAACACACAGGTCCATTTCCTTGAGCTTCATTGCCACAGAGAGGCCTCAGGTATGGATGGACATCCTGGGTGGTCTTTCTCATGACCTGCAACATTGATCTTAATCGTGATAAGATCCATTCCAAGGCCATATGATCTTGAACAAGGTGGGGAAGCGGCTCAGTAGGATCAGAGTGTCTTCTTACCTTCTCATTATTCTCTACTCATTGGGGTGAAGGTGGGGGAATAGTCTGGTCAGAAAGACCATTTTTGTAGAACTGGTTTTGGAATGAGAGCCATTGTAAGATTTAAAGATCAGCTCGTCTTAAAGGGTGAATCACAGTTCCAAAGCAGAAAGATATTTTGCACTTTAGAGGGACAGTATTTTATTTCATAAACAGGAATTGCTGAGCCACCGCCTAACCATGCCAGTGATTTTAGCTGAATATTTTTCCATGTTAAACCCACAGAATGTCAGAGTTGGAGGATTGTTCTGGTTAGTTGTTTTTAAATTGTGCTCTCTGGACCCATCCATTTCTCTGGTGGTGCCTGTGGAGACGCTGGAGTTGGGGTGTGGGTGTCTCTGTATGGTCTGACAGCAGGGTAGTTAAGAGAAGAGTGCTCCACTCTGTCTCCCCTCCTCCACCTTCCACCCCAGCCCTCTTCTGCCTGCATTCCCTCTCTACTTTGGGAATTAGCATTCCTGCCCACTCAGAGAAGACCTACTGGATTTTTCACTGGTGTCCAGGTGCGCTCACCTGAGACAGGTGCATAAGAGGATATTCAGAACTGGTGCCCTTCAAGGCAGTGGCTGTAACATCTTTCTTATGGACAACTGGGCAGTGAAGACAGACTGGCAGAGATCCGGTACCTGGAGAAATGGTGTGGTCTTTCCATTTTCCAAGGACCTATACTGTAGAAAACGGATTATTTTAAAGGAAGTTCTGTCCACATGAGTTACCTTGCTTTTCCCTAATATTTCAATGGTAAGGTGTGCTTAAGGTGAATATATATGTGAGACTCCAGCATTACCATGTTCTATTCACCTTTTGTTTTTTCATGAAGCAAGTAAAAGAACATTTCCAAACGGCACTTAATATTTTGAAAGATTTTCTTCCAGTTTTTGTGATATCTCCTCCTTTAGGTAGGACCAAGAACTTGGTTTATCAACTCTTCTCATTCTTGTTTTAAATTTATTCATTCTTTTGATGATTTAATCTTTTGCTAACTGTGCCAAGGGCTGGGAGCATGGATATTAGGGAGATTGGATTCCTGTCTTGTCTTTAAGATTCTCGGAGGTGAGGGGAGGAGGGGAGAAAGAGAGAGAGAGAGATCGGGAGAGAGGGAGAGAGAGAAGACAGAGCTGCAGAGCTTAGGCAGCCAGGCCAGCAGAGTATTTGTTTTTTGAAGAGCAAGTTGCAATGCCTGAGCTCTGCGGGATGGGGGGTGGGGTGGGCACCATTTACATAAACCGCCATGTGAGTGGCACCCCCCTGGAGGCAAGCAGTGCAGCCTGCTCTCACAAGCACAGTCACCCTTTCTGGTCTCCTGGACACATTTGGGTTCCTTGCATAATTCCTGGACATGGTACCAGGGCTTGCAGAAAGGCATGGCTATTGGGGGCTGGGGGAAATGGAAGGCATATAGAGGAATAAGAGAGAAAGAGGTACAGAAAGAAGAAAAGAGTGTTTGGAGGAGGAGAAACTGTGATTGTGAAAGCCTGGAAGCTCCAACTGGGTAGGAGCACATACCTTTTCTTGGCCCTCAGGGAACCAGAAAGGGCAGAGTAGTGGGTGAGTGACTTTGAAGAACCCAGTGATGTGTTCAGCCATGTTTACTCTCCTGTGTAGGGGGCCAGCTGTTCTTGATCAAAGTGTGGGTGGATTTCTGCTCCACATGCTTTATGCTGCCTTCCAGAATATTCCGCCCTTCCCCATCTCCCTTGTAGTCTTCCAACAGTGCTGTTTATTGTCCCGTGAGGTTCTGATGTTCTTGGAAGCTTGTTTCTCTCATTCTTATTGAAGTTCTAATTGTATTGAGAGGAATTTAGGTTGGTTTGACCTGAAATGGGCTTTTAGAAGCCAACGAGGGTATTTCTCTTCAGATATTTAGCAGTAATTGTCTCATGAAGTACTCTCAAGTCCATACTCAGAGAACAAGCCTATAATTTCTATTCAAATAGCCTCTAATGAGATGACGCTTTTGTCAACTTCTGAGGCCAAGTCAGGCCATGAAAAAATATATTTTGGATCCCTTGGCCTCTGGACAAACTCAAAATGTGCACCAAATATGCTTTGGAACATTGTGGAAGCATGAGAAATAGACAGCTGAGGTGAAGTGGAGGGCACCAAAGGTCTGGGAATTTTTAGAAGCCTTATCCCTGAATGATGTATTCACTTAATCAAAAAACATCCACCAAACAGTGACCATATGTGTATGTGCAGGACATCAAAGGGTAAATAAGAACTGAATTCTGTGCCACAAGTATGATGTACAGCCCTGTGTGCTGGGTGTTTGTGTGCACATGTGCCTTTGTGTGATGTGGAGTGCGTGACAAAATGCATCATTCACACAGTGACTCTACTATTTGTCATCCAAATTTGGACACCTTTAGGACAAATGCTAACCCCTGGACAACAAGCATGCACTGGGACTTTCCTAGGCAAACCAAGACATGTGGTCACCTTATGTAACACCTGGTACAGGGAAGAGCAGAGGACTTCCTGGAAAAGTCCCCTCTGGATCTTCCAAATGGCTTCTCCCCATCCATTCTATCTACCTCAGTTACTGAGGTCCCAGCTCCATCATCCCTTCCTCTGGGAAGCCTTCCTAGACCTGTCCCCATCAGACCAAATCCTCCTCATGCACACTCATAGCCCCAAAGAGCTCCCCTTCCAATCAGTCATCCCTGAGATGGCTTTCTATGCATTCGTGTGATCATTTCATTGTTTATCTGCTTCCCTCACACCATGAAGACAGGACCATCCATGATGGTTTTATTGACCATATGTGGGTATTCAGTAAATACCGGAAGAGTGAGTGGTCTGAGCCTTGAAATGCTGTCCTGCTGAGCCAGGTGACCAGGCATCTGAAGAGAGAAGGGGAGGAGTGGGGTGGGAACTGGAAGCAGAGTATTCAGGCGGAGACCCTGGGGGTGTGAGGTCTGGTGCCAGGACAGTGCACGTGGGAGGTGGACACAGCTCAGCGTGACTGCATCGCAGGGTCTGGGAGTATTGTGGGGAAGGGCCATGGGGAGGGCAGGTCACGTCCTGTTGGGCTCGTGAACCACACTGTAGACCCTGATCTATGGCTGCCTCACCCTACATGAAATCTGATTAAATGAACTCTAAGGCATCGGCCAACAATTCTTCCTTGTCATCCTTTCACAGATCTGGCTAACTGTTTAAGGACATTTCTCCTAATGACCCCTACCATTTTATACTCCTTGTCTGGATCAAGATTTCCCTCAGTGTTGGAAAAGTCGCGCAACCCGGGAAACCCGTAAGAGATGCTGGGGCTGACTGAAAACAAGGGGAGGGGATGTTGGAAATGGATTCACGCAGTCAGCCTCTCCCTCCTGCTGAATACCTGGGGCAGGGGCTTCCTGTGATCTGAGTACCTCAGGAAGGCCTCCTCTCTCCCACATGTCAGGTACTAACTAGATGACCAATGAGCACTCTTGCTAGGCTGGAGAGTTCACAGGCTTATAAAATATGCACTAGACAGATGCCACCTTCCATTTCTCTCAATCTGCAGGTATTTTGTGAAAAGTGTGCGTGTGTGTGTGTGTGTGTTTCCCTTAATAAGGTTCTCTTGGTTCGAGATGTGACAGAGCCATCCACTGGGCCCCTGGAGCCTGGGTGGTTCTAATGACACTTGGTTGGCCCCAGAGCACAAATGTGCACAGTTCCACAAAGAGGCGCTAACCCAAGTCACCATGTCCCAAAGCCAAGAAGCCGTGTCCTTAAGTGTATGATTGGCTCCTTGCAATCTCAGCCACTCTTGCATCTTCTGCATCCCCCACCAGCCCAGAAATTGCATCAGATAACAGCTCCCAAGTCCCCCTCCCGCCCCTTCCTCACCATCTCAGCTGACAGAGTCTGTAAAGGAAATGAGAACAGAGACTCATTTCCAGTGGTAGCAACAAGAATTTGCTAATTAAAATGAAAAGCCTCAGTTCCCTGGATCAACGAAGGAGGCCTCTGAGAGGCGCCGAGAGGAAATCTTTCTCCAAGCGAAATGGCCTTCCAGCTGGGCCCTGATGGAGCCCAGGCATCCTTCTCACAGCAGGGGGCGGGGAACTGGGGCTCAGCAGACCCGCTCCAAGCTTAATGAGGCCTCGGACCCATTTCTAGGAGTGCCTGTCCCTTTGTCTTCCCCAGTCCTGGATCGTCATGTGGATTCACACACTTCTTCAGAGATTTAATAAATGTGAGAGTCGGGGGCCTTTGGATCATCCAGTCAAGTGGTTTTCAACACACTACGATCACCTGGTGAGGGTTTAAAAGATACTGTTACCCAGACAGGATCATGAAAAATGAACCACTGGAGGGGGTCTGAGCTCCTGCATTTGATAAAAGCTTCCCAAGTGATTCTGCTGCCCGGTGAGCAGTGGGGGCTGCTGGTCTCATCCTATAGCCTTGTCTCTGGGTGATGAGGACTCTGAGGGCCAGAGAGGGAGATGAAGTTGCCCCAGGCCACACGGCAAGGCAAAGGCCGAGCCCTGGTATCCTGACTTGCTGGACCTTTCCACTACACAGGACTGCTCCCTGCCCTGCCTTCCTCATCCCACTGTGTGTGAATGCAGTAAAATGAAAGGGAGATGGAGAGGTGTTTAGCCTGAGGGTGTTGGTGTGACTAAGCATGTTTGGACAATAGCCAGCAGGAGTCTCTTTGCAGAAAGACCAAGGAGCCTCATGGGCAATGTTCAGTCTGAGGGAAAAGGTGAGTGAGATGTATGAAGGTGGTCCAAGCATCAGGGTCAGGTCCAAGGATGGGGGAAGCACTGGAGGTACCTGACATGCAGCACCGTATTTTCTTCGGTTGAATCATATGAAATTGTGTTATCTGGTCATTTTTGACTTACAGAAGTGGCAATTTCATATGATTAGACATCATAGTTCCAGCAGCAGTGAAGAGGGGTTGAAAACCAGGGACCGCCACGGGCTCAGATGTGAGCTGGGATGTGTCGGACTTGAAGTCTCTGAGCCGCTAGGCTGCATCTTGGCCTCAGAGCTGTGATCTCCCACACAAAGAAAGCAACTGGAAACTTTCCGATCATAACTGTGAGAAAAGTGACGTCTAGGTAGCTAAAGGCCTGGGATCCTCGTGCCTGGTTCTTTGACTTCCCCTTTGTTATTACCATTATTGTTATATTAGGGAACATCCGTAATTCCAGCGATCCTTTTTATTTTTGGGCAACTTGCTAAGACCTCACTTTTCCCAATGAAATGCGGGATATGGTGTTGGAGGGACTTCCCATCTCCTTAATTCTGATGGTCTAGTGAAAGTGATGATTTACATTTGTCACGAATTTTACAGCTTTCCAAAGCATCATGGCACATATGGTTTGGTTTGAACTTTCCATAACCTGATAAGATGGAAATCATCATTCCCAAATTTTAGATGGAGGAACCAAGGCCCAAGAAGACATTAGGTAACTGTTAAAATCATACAACGTTTTACTCGTGAACTTGGAACTAGAATTCAGGTTTCCTGACTCCTGAGTGTGAGGGCCTTTCTGGGCATTAAAAAAGAGGAGAAGGTCTGATTTGAAAGGCTGGAGTTCAGAAGTGGCCTCCATGGGTCCATGCTCCCTTTGCTTTATCACAGGGGTATTGGCGGGCTTATCCCAGGGGTATGGGAAGAAGGGATTAACCCTTAGTTTACCTTTCAAGGGCTGCCCTGCCTCCTTACTCCCCTACTCTGCCCTGTTTCAACATCCCCAAATCTTCTGTAGAAGAAGGTGCTTAGCCATGAAGTTCCTTGCATTTTCCTTTAAGATACCTCTATCAGTGAGAGCCAGCCTGGCATAGTGGTTAAGAACAAAGGCTGCATGGATTTGAATCCCAGGTCTGTCACTTACCAAATAGGAGACCTGAAAACAGTTACTACACTTTTCTCTGCCTCTCTCCCCTTAATGGGGATAATCATGGTGCCTATATTATAAGATTATAAGGAGGATTAAATGAGTGAATTATAAGCACTGGTATTAGTCCAGGTAAGCTGTAGTAACCAGCCTCCAAAACTCAATGGCTTAACCCAACAAAGGTTTGTTTTTCACTCACATGGAGTCTGATGGGGGTTCAGTAAATCTCCAGGGCCCTCATGTGAAACGTCTTCACACGTGGTTTCCAGAGCCTCTCAGATAGGTCATGCTGTCGCCCCTCAGTGTCTACTGGCCAGAATTAGTCACGTGGGCTCAAATACAGTTATGAAGGATCCTAGAAAATTCACGAACCATTTGGTGACCACCACTGTCTCTGCCAGTAGTTTTGTTAAATATGAAATGTTATTTTTAAAGAAGTCTCATTTTTATATGTGTTGATAGTTTAATCTTCTTACTGGAATCATGTGTTTTATTCTTGCTTATTTCTTACTTTACTGTCAATTTAACATTTTATCACTTCTTGTTCTTTTATGCTGCTCACTGGTTTTGCTTTATCTTTATAACAACCAGTAAGACATAGTTTGGCAGGGCCAGTAGGAGCGAGAAACCCTACCCACATCTGGGAAATCTAGAGGCCACCATCCTTCCCATTCCAGCTACTTCTGTAGCCTCCTCTTTGAGTCCCCTTGGGTAAGTAAGTCTTCTAGTTATTTCAAACATCTCACCCTGGGTGCTTATGGGACCCATGGTTCAGCTTCCCCAGGGCTTTGACTCCCCCTGCTGTTGTATGCCTCAGTTGTCAGAGAGGTGTTACCACTGACATTTCCTCCAGGCCTGATGTAAGGTGTGGTATGTTTTAACTCCAGTCTCTGACGCTTGTAATTTTGCCTTCTGGGATAAACAAGCCATGTCCGTAGTAAGCCACAACCCAGGGAGGATGGCTAACAGAGGTCCTGTGCAGGGAGGTACCCCAGCCCAGTGCTGTGAAGAGCCACATGGTGGTGACCTTTCCTACAGGTACCCACAGCTGGGTGGCACTACCCAGCTCCTAAGACTTCCTCCTGAGTTACCCACCTCCCACCTCAGCAGGTGTTAAGACACCTCTTGCTGTGTGGGCCCCTTAACCCCCTTCCCTTTATGGGAAGTGTTAAGCAGAAGAGAGGCAGACTGTGGTTTTTTTTGAATGCAGTCAGCTGGGAGGTCAACTGCATTTGTCAGGAACATATAAAGCAATGTGGGTTGGCTGAGAATTCTAAAATCTGAAAAGAAGGGACACTTATTCCTCTGAAGAGTAGGGGCCTGGAGTCCTCCTGGGAAGCTCTTGGAGCTTCAGGGGAAAAAATCAGGATTGGGGTTCTCTGCTCTAGATCCATCTTTTTAAAGGTTGATAGATGCCTTTCTGGGAAACTTGGGGGTAGTGTCTCTGCAGAGGGATTTTATCAGCTTGCAGAGTGAGACCATAATGACAGTGTGCCCCCACATCATGCATATCTCATCCTTCCCTCTGTCCCTGATGAATTCTAAGAATGGCATTTCTGTCACACAAATGTGACCTCTGATCCCATAACTGAACGAGCTCTTGCCTAGCCCCAGAAAGAGGCCTCTCTCCTGTCTTTCCTTCCTTCCTTTTTTTTCTTTCTTCCTCCCTCCCTCCCTCCCTTCCTTCCTTCCTTTATTTTTTAAAAGTTTAATTACAAGTGCCCTCCTTAATCCCCATCACCTATTTTGACCATCCTCCCTCCCTCCCCTCTGGTAACCATCAGATTGTTCTCTATAATTAAGAGTCTGTTTCTTGCTTTGTCTCTTTCTCTCTTATTTTTTCCCCCTTGCTTCTTTGTTTTGATTCTTAAATCTCACATATGAGTGAGACCATATGGTATTTGTCTTGCTCTTACTGGCTCATTTCACTTAGCATTATACTCTCTAGCTCCATCCATTGTCATTGCAAATGGCACAATTTCATTCTTTTTTATGGCTGAATAATATTCCATATATCTTCTTTATCTGTTCATCAATCGATGGACACTTGGGCTGCTTCCATATCTTGGCTATTGTAAATAATGCTGCTACAACATAGGGATGCAGGTATCCCTTTGAATTAGTGTTTTTGTATTCTTTGGGTAAATATGCAGTAGTGTGATTACTGGATCATAGGTAGTCCTATTTTTAACTTTTTGAGGAAATTCCAACTGTTTTCCACAGTGGCTGCACCAATTTGCATTCCCTCCAACAGTGCATAAGGGTTCCCCTTTCTCCACATCCTTGCCAGCACCTGTTTTTTCTTATGTTTTTGATTTTAACCATTTTGACAGGTGGAAGTGATATCTCATTGTAGTTTTGATTTGCATTTCCCTGATGATAAGTGATGATAAGCATCTTTTCATGTGTCTGTTGGCTATCTGGATGTCTTCTTTGGAGCCATGTCTTCTGCCCATTTTTAAATTGGATTATTTGTTTTTGGGTGTTGAGCTTCGTAAGTATTTATATATTTTGGATACTACCCTTTATTGGATCTGTCATTTGCAAATATCTTCTCCCATTTAGAAGGTTGCCTTTTAGTTTTTTTTGATTGTTGCCTTTGCTGTGTAGAAGCTTTGTATTTTGAGGTAGTCCTAATAGTTTCTTTTTGCTTTTGTTTCCCTTGCCTCAGGGCACCTATCTAGAAAAAAGTTGCTTGGGACAGTGTCAGAGAAATTACTGCCCATGTTCTTTTCTAGGATTTTTATGGTTTCAGGTCTCACATTTGGGTCTTTCATCCATTTTGAATTTATTTTTGTCTGTAGTGTAAGAAAGTGGTCTAGTTCTTCTACATGTGGCTGTCCAGTTTGCCCAACACTATTTGTTGAAGAGACTGCCTTTTTGCCACTGGATATTTCCTACTTTGTCAAAGATTAATTGACTACATAGTTGTGGATTTATTTCTATATTTTCTATTCTGTTTCATTGATCTGTATGTCTATTTTTTGTACTAGTACCATACTGTTTTGATTACTACAGCTCTGTAATATAACTTGAATCTGAAATAGTGATGCCTTCATCTTTGTTTTTCTTTTTCTTTCTTTTCTTTTTTTTTTTAAAGATTTTATTTATTTATTTGAGAGAGAAGGAATGAGAGACAGAGAGCATGAGAAGGAGGAAGGTCAGAGGGAGAAGCAGACTCCCTGCTGAGCAGGGAGCCCGATGCGGGACTCGATCCCGGGACTCCAGGATCATGACCTGAACCGAAGGCAGTCGCTTAACCAACTGAGCCACCCAGGCGCCCTGTTTTTCTTTTTCAAGATCGGTTTGGCTATTCAAAGTCTTCTGTGGTTCCATACAAGTTTTAGGATAATTTGTTCTAGTTCTCTGAAAACTGCTATTGGTATTTTGATAGAGATTGCTTTAAATATGTACATTGCTTTGGGTAGTATAGACATTTTAACACTATTTGTTCTTCCAATCCATGAGCACAGAATGTCTTTCCATTTCTTTGTGTCATCTTCAATTTCTTTCATGAGTGTTTATATATATGTTTCAGAGGACATGTCTTTCACCTCTTTGGTTAGCTTCATTCCTAGGTATCTTATTATTTTGGGTGCAACTGTAAATGGGTTATTGTTTTCTTAACTTCTCTTTATGCTGCTTCGTCATTGATATATAGAAATGCATGGGATTTCCGTATGTTTTGTATCCTGTGACTTCACTGAATTCATTTATCAGGACTAGCAGTTTTTTTGGTGGAGTCTTTTACGTTTTCTATACATAGTATCATGTCACCTGCAAATAGTGATTTTTTTCCTTCTTCATTACTGATTTGGATGCCTTTTATTTCTTTTTGTTGTCGCATTGCTGTGGCTAGGACTTCCAGTACTATGTTGAGTAAAAGTGGTGAGAGTGGACATCCTTGTCTTGTTCCTGACCTTAGGGGAAAACCTCTAAGTTTTTCCCCATTGAGGATGATTTTGCTGTGGGTTTTTCATATAAGGCCTTTATTATGTTGAGATATGTTCCCTCTAAATCTACTTTGTTGAGGGTTTTTATCATGAATGGATGTTGTACTTTGTCAAATGCTTTTTCTGTGTTACATTTGTGTTATTGAAAAGATCATATGGTTCTTATCCTTTCTCTTATTGATCTAATGTATCTTGTTGCTTGATTTGCAAATATTAGACCGCCCTTGCAACCTAGGAATAAATCCCACTTGTTCATGGTGAATGATTTCTTTTTTAATGTATTGGTGGATTCAGTTTGTGCTAGTATTTTGTTGAGGATTTTTGCCTCTATGTTCATCAGAGATATTGGTCTGTAGTTCTCTTTTTTGTGGTGTCTCTGTCTGGTTTTGTTATCAGGGCAATGTTGGTCTCATAGAATGAATTTGGAAGTTTTCCTTTCTTTTCTATTTTTTTGGAATAGTTTGAGAAGAATAGATATTAACTCTTCTTGAAATATTTGATAGAATTTGCCTGTAAAGCCATCTGGTCCTGAACTTTTGTTTGTTGGGAGTGTTTTGATTCCTGATTCAGTGTCTTTGCTGGTTATCAGTCTGTTCAAATTTTCTACTTCATCCTGTTTCAGTTTTGGTAGTTTGTATGTTTCTAGGAATTTACCCATTTCTTCTAGGTTGTCCAAGTTGTTGGCATATAGTTTTTCATCATATTCTCTTACCACTGTATTTCTGTAGCATTGGTTGTTATTTATCCTCTCTTGTTTGTGATTTTGAGTACTTTCTCTTTTTTTCTTGATAGTCTGGCTAGAGGTTTATCAATTTTATTAATTTTTTTTCAAAGATCCAGTTCCTGGTTTCATCATCTGTTCTATTGTATTTTAAATTTCTGTATCATCTATTTCTGTTCTAATCTTTATTTCCATCCTTCTGCTGGTTTTAGGTTTTGTTTGTTCTTTTTCTAGCTCCTTTAGGGGTGAGGCTAGATTGTTTATTTGGATTTTTCTTGCTTCTTGAGATAAGCCTGTATTACTATAAACTTCCCTCAGAATAGCCTTTGCTGTATCCCAAAGGTTTTGGACTGTTGTGTTTTCACTTTTGTTTGTTTCCATGTAATTTTTTATTTCTTCTTTTATTTACTGGTTGACTCATTCATTGTTTAATAGTATACTATTCAACCTCCATGTACTTGTGGTCTTTCCAGATTTTTACTTGTGGTTCATTTGTAGTTTCATAGCATTGTGGTCAGAAAAGATGCATGGTATAACTTTGATCTTTTTTAATTTGCTGAGGCTTGTTTTGTGGCCTAGTATGTGATCTGTTCTGGAGAATGTTCCATGTATACTTCAAAAGAATGTGTATTCTGCTGTTTTAAGGTAGAATGTTCTGAATATATGTGTTAAATTCATCTGTTCCAGTGTGTCATTCAAAGCCATTGTTTCTTTGTTGAGTTTCTGTTTAGACGATCTGTCCATTGATGTAAGTGGGATGTTAGAATCCCCTACTGTTATTGTTATTATTATCGATGAGTTCCTTTGTGTTTGTTATTAACTGTTTTATGTATTTAGGTGCTCCTGTGTTGGGTGCATAAATATTTACAATTGTTATCTCTTCTTGTTAGATTGTCCCCTTTATTATTATATAGTGTCCTGCTCTGTCTCTTATTATGGTCTTTGTTTTAAAGTCTATTTTGTCCAGGGGTGCCTGGGTGGTTCAGTTGGTTAAGCATCTGACTCTTGATTTTGGCTCAGGTCATGATGGGCTCTGCAGTCAGCGTGGAGTCTGCTTGAGATTCTCTCTCTCCCCCTCTGCCCCTCTCCTTACTCACATGTGGTCTCTCTAAAATAAATAAATCCTTTAAAAAATAAAGTCTATTTTTTCCAATATAAATATTGCTACTCCTGCTTTCTTTTGACATTCATTTGCATGATAGATGTTTCCCCATCCCCTCACCTTCAATCTGCAGTATCTTTAGGTCTATAATGAGTGTTTTTTAGGCAGCATATAGATGGGTCTTGTTTTTTATTCATTCTGACACCCTGAGTCTTTTTATTGGCGTGTTTTGTTCATTTAAATTCTAGGTGATTAGTGATAGATGTGTATTTATTGCCATTTTATTACTTGCAGTTTTTTATGAAGATTTTCTCTGATCCTTTCCTTTCTGTCTTTCTTTCAAGTGTTGTGACTTTTTTTAGTGATATACTTGGATTCCTTTCTCTTTATTTTTTGCATATTTGTTACTGATTTTGATTTTTGGTTACTATTAGGCTTGTATACAACCTCTTCTGCATATAGCAGTCTATATTAAATTGATGGTCGTTTAAGTTTGAACCCAATCTTTACTCCTTTCCTCCCCACATTTTAGGTATGTGTTGTCATATTTTACATCCTTTTATTTTGTGAGTCCCTTGACTGGTTTTTGATAGAAATACTCATTTTTCACTACTTTTGTGTTTCCTACCTTTATACTGTCACGTTTGTTCTATCCTTTCCAAAGAGTCCCCTTTAACATTTCTTGCAGAGCTTCTTTAGTGGTCATGGCCTCCTTTAGTTTTCGTTTGTCTTGGCAACTCTTTATCTCTCCTTCTATTCCAGATGATAGCCTTGCTGGATAGAATATTCTTGGCTGTGGGCTCTTCCCATTCAGCACTTTGAATATATCATGCCATTCCTTTCTTGCTTACAAAGTTGCTGCAAAAGCTGCTGCTAGCCTTTTGGGATTTCCTTTGTATATAACTGTCTTCTTTTGTCTTGTTGTTTTTAGTATTTTTCCTTCATCACCATATTTTGCCATTTTAATTACAGTATGTCTTGGTGCGGATCTGCTTTTGTTGATTTTGATGGGAGTTCTCTGTACCTCCAGGATCTGGATATCTGTTTCCTTCCCTGCGTTAGGGAAGTTTCCAGCTATTATTTCTTCAAATAAATTCTCTGCCCCCCTTTTCTCTCTTTTCCTTCTGGGTCTCCTATAATATGAATATTATTACAGTTGATGGAGTCACTGAGTTCCCTAAGTCTACTTTTTTTCTCTCTTGTTTTTTTCTCCCTTGTTCAGCTTGATTACTTTCCATGACTTTGTCTTCTAGATCACTGATTTGTTCCTCACTTCTTCCAGCCTGCTATTCATTCCATCAAGCATGTTTCTCATTTTGTTTATTGAGCCCTTTATCTCTGCTGTTACTCCTTATCTCTGTGTTAATGGTCTCAGTGATGTCCTTCACTATTCTTTCAAGTCCAGTGAGTATCCTTATGATCATTGCTTTAAATTCTCTATCAGGCATGCTACTTGTACCTGTTTGCTTATTTCTCTGACTGTGGTCTTGTCCTATTCTTTCATTTGCGACAAATTCCTCTGTCTTCTCATCTTGTCTAAGTCTCTGTGCCTGCCTCTGTGTTAGGAAAGTCAGCTATACCTCGCATTCCTGAAGCCAATGGCCTTATGAAGAAGAGGTCCCGTAGTGCCCTGCAGTGTATTATCCTCTGTCCCCTGTAGTTCCTGCCACTTCTGGGAGTGTCTCCACTGTGTGCTGTGTGCACTCTGATATTGTGTCCTGGCTGCTTTATCCTTCAGGCCAGTTGTCAGTAAAGGCTCTCTGCCTGTTGGGGGTAGTGTTTAGTCCCTGGTCTGAATGTGGTGTGTTGCAACTAGGTGTACTCTGGTCTGCTTGTGAAATGAGACCTGTTGCTGCTGCCACCAAAACCAAGGCCTTGCAAAACTCCCGAGTAGGGAGATGTGGTTTTGGCAGGGGTTTAGACCGGTCTTCTGGGGGAGGGGGCCTGCTGCACTGGGAAGTGTGACTGGGAAGGGCAGGTCCACCAGAGTGCGGGGTGGGGTGGGGCATGGTGCAAGTCAGTTAGACAGTGAGTGTCTGCACTGTGCTAGTTCCCACAGGTGGCCCTGTGTTTATGCTGGGGGGACATGGAGGGAAATGGCACCGGCCAGTTCCCTTATTCCTGGAGGGGTCTCTCTGTGAACGCTGCTTCTCTGGGACATGGTCCAAGCTGAACAGCTAACCTCCCACTGTGTACCCCAGGTGCTCTTCAGGTTGATGTTTACGTGCTGTGTGTTGTGGGTTGTTTGCCTACCTTCTCTCCAAGAGCAGCACAGGGCCCCTGGCTCTATCCCAGCCAAGCCTATTGACCTTTAAAACTCCAGGCTTTAAGCTCTGCTGGTTGCTAGAACTCACGAAATTCAGGCCCTCTTGCTTTCCAAGCCAGTTGCTTTGGGGATTTGTTCTGCCCGTGAGCTCCCCTGTGTGCTAGTCTGTCTCTCACCCTTCTCTGTCACAGCGGCTCCCTCCCCACCACAGCACCTGTGATCCATTTCTCTCCCAACCTGCATCTCTGCATTTTTTACCTTCTCTGATGTGGCCTCTTTTTTACCTTTAGTTGTGGAGTTTGTTCTGCTAGTCTTCAGATTGATTTCTGGGGTATTTAGGATGATTCGATAGTTATCTAGTTGTATTCATGGCATGAGGTGAGCCTAGGGTCTTCCAACTCTGCCGCCATCTTCCCCTCACACTGCTTTCCTGTCTTTTCTTGACAGAGTACATGAACTCATAGGCCCTCCTCTTGCCTGTGGCCTACATTACCATTTCTGGGAATTTTTTTCTAGTTGGCTGATTCTCTAATAATCCTCACTCCAGTGTAAAAACCTACATCTTTACCTGCTTCAGGAACTGGTAAACAATGCATGACTTTGGACCAGTTAGCTGGGCTTGTAAGATTCTAGATGAAGTGCTTCTTGGAGATTTAGGACTTTCATAGGTAACAAGGCCTGCTTCAGATGCAGTGAGCAATCTGGGGTACTCTTCTCAGAGACAGGGTATTTCTTTCTTTCTTTCTTTTTTTTTTTTTTTTAAAGATTTTATTTATTTATTTGAGAGAAAGAGAGAGAGACAGAGAAACAGCATGAGAGGGGAGAGGGTCAGAGGGAGAAGCAGGCTCCCCGCTGAGCTGGAAGCCCGATGTGGGACTTGATCCCAGGACTCCGGGATCATGACCTGAGCCGAAGGCAGTTGCTTAACCAAATGAGCCACCCAGGCGCCCGAGACAGGGTATTTCTTCTGGACTTATTTGGTTGGGATTATAAAGGCATAAATCTGGATGCTTTGGCTTTAAAAGGTTTTAATATTAATTTTTTTTCAAGAGGCCTGGAATCTAGAATATTCATGTGGTCACATTCATAGTTTCAGATACTGTATTTCTCCAGTGGCATAGATAACAGAAAATTGGCTAACGTTTTCCTTTCTGCATATATCATGTGGCTCTCTTTGCCTCTTGTGACCAGGACTTTCTGTCTTTCTGGTTCTGACAAGCAGGACATGAATTTCCTTAGCTCATTTCCCCCTCTGAAGGCACCCACAGTCTGTTTGGACATATGGTGCCTCTCTGAGGATCTTTTAGCTTGCACTTATTCCACAACCCCAGGGCAGAATTCATTATCCCTGGGGAACTGGATGCCAGAACTCTCTGGGTGTCCCTTGGGGCCCTACTTGGAGCTATTAGTGATGATGGCTGATTGCTCTCCAAGGCCAATCTTAAAGAGACAGATGTATTCACCTCCAAGGAAAATACCTCACCCAACTACTTATTTTGCACACAACCTGCTGGAGCTGAATTGTGGAACATGGCATAAACCCTGGGGGAAATTTGCCCATCATTCCAGCCCAGGAGTCAATATATTGAAGTTGGCCCCTCTCTGCTTGCTTCTATTTTCAGATGAGATGTTCTCAACCAGGTAAAGCCATTTCTTTTCCTCAGAGTAGTGCCTGGGAGCCCATTTGCCCTCATGGTTGCCTGGAAACATTGCACCAGAGTTAGAGTTAGATGGATCAAAGGCTATTCCTTTTCCATTGGGGAGGGGCT
The DNA here is from genome assembly GCF_002201575.2 of Neomonachus schauinslandi. Taxonomy (NCBI): domain Eukaryota; kingdom Metazoa; phylum Chordata; class Mammalia; order Carnivora; family Phocidae; genus Neomonachus; species Neomonachus schauinslandi. The sequence continues at coordinate 120,503,065 of NC_058412.1, forward strand.
GGGGATTGGGGATGGTTGCCAAAGAAAGCCTAACTTCATTGGTAAGGTTCTGATTATTTTACCAGGAGAATGTCTTTGTGTGTTACTTGTGTAATTAAAAATTAAGCAAATGAATAATGTGAACACTTTAGGTCTTTGACATTAACATAAATGGATGTCCTGAATACAATAAAATGCATTGGATTGAACTAAACCCAAAAGACAACAAACACTCTGCTTTGGTGTTTTGTCAGAGAGGTTTTCCCTCTCATTTTCTCTTGCCTTTGATCAATGGATACTTGATAATATCAAACCACTTTTATTCAAATTATATCTTAACAGATACGAAACTTGTCTTCCTAATATCTAGTGTGACAAGAAGTCCCAAGGAATTGATTAGATGTATTCCTGCACTGGTAATACATAGTTTCAATTTCTGTAGCTCATTTAAAAATTGGTTATTCTTGTGTGTTGATTTTTTTTCAAATAAACTTTAATATGAATTTTTTTCATGTTACCTACCTACTAAAAGACTCATTTGGATTTTGATTGGAATTGAATTAAATTTATTCTTTTAATTTTGCTAGAATTGGCATTTTAGCTATAATTATTCTTTCCCTCTGCTACATCTCTTCATTTATTATTGTCTTCTTTGAGGTCTTGAGATAGGATTCTGTAGTTTTCTTTATGTGAGTCCTCCACATTTTTAAAGTTGATTCCTAGGTTTCTAATAATTTGTGCTGCTGTTGTGAATACAATATTTCTTTCTCATTATGTTTCCTAACATATAATTTATGCTAGCTCAATGAATTAATTAATTCATTATTTCATTCTGCAAGTATGAATAGGGAAACCATTTATTCTGCATGCTTATAACTTGTACCTTTGCTGAATATCCTTATTATTCTTAATAAGTTTGGGGTTACTAGGCATACATCATTGGTTGTGATAATTTTGAACTTTCATTTACAAAGTAATTGTGGCAATTTAAAAACATGTATGCAAATTATTTGACACTCCTTTTATAAAGAGGATAATGTCCTCTTCCTTTGAATTAGGGTTGACCTCAGCGAATCCCTTACAACCAGTAGACTCCAACAGAAGTGATGTGGTATAACTTTGAAGGCCAGGACAGAAAAGGTCACTTAGTTTCCACCAGAAATTGTGGGACAGTCCTCTGGGTGAAGGCAGGGTCTAGGTCATGAGTCTGACTGCCCTCAGACCACCATTCTAGAGAGGCCCCCTGTAGACACCTTAGTTGATAGCCCAACTGATCTCCTAGCCATCAGCCAGTATCAACAGTAGCCATGTGTGTGAGCCATCCAGAACATCCTGCCCAGTCAAGGCTTAAAGATGACTACAGCCCTAACTGACATCTGATTATACCCACAGGAGAAATCCTAAGCAAGAACTGGCCAGATGATCCCTCCCTGAATTCATCCCTCCCGGAAATCAGAAACAAAATAAAAATGGTTGTTTTGGGTGCATTTTTTGTACAGTAATGGTAACCTTGGTAGTAATCTCTCTTTTTTCTTGCCTAATTGCATTCACTCCATTGGCATCAGCCAAAAAGTTAGATAATAGCAATGATGTAGGCATTCATGATTTTAATAGAAATACACTTACTTTTTCTCTAATATTGAATACATTGACTATTTATATTAGGTATTTTGTAGTCATATAGAGCTCCAGACACTCATTGGCTAAGGACCACAAATCTCTGTATGTCCAGGTCACCCCCAGGAGCAACTGTCCTCCTTGTGGTGATTCAGTGATCCAGGCTGATGGGGGCTCCTCCTTTCTATGGCTGCATCATCTGGATCACAGGACCTCCTTGACTGATAAGGCAGGGAAGAAAACACTATCGAGTCTCTTACCAGCAATTAGATACTTTGGCATAGAATTGATACACATCAAGTCTGCTCAGGCTGATTGGCCAGGACTTGTCACATAACCCCACTAATTTCAAGGAAGGTAGGAAGGTGTAATCTTCCTTTATGTCTGGATGGAAAGGAGAAATAGATATGGGTAAATTCTAGTAATGCCTCCCACTCATTATTTTAGCTTCTTATGCTAACAGACTGTCTTATAATTACTAGCTTACTGAGACTATTATATTTAATCAGAAATTGATACTAAATTTTGTCAAATGCTTTTTCAGTATTAAGATAATTATATGTCTTTCTCCTTTTATCTGTAGACTTCCTAATATTGAGTTATTCTTGGATTCCTGGCATACAGGCTACCTGGACATGGTATATTATTTTTAAAAAGCAGCTAAATATAATAAAATTTGGTAAAAATCTTTGCATTTATAAATATGACTGGTCTAAAAGTTTTAGGTGTGTGTGTACGTGTACTTTTTAGATTTGGTCTCTATGCCATTTTAGCTTCATAATATAAGTTGGGAAGCTTTCCCTCATTTGCATTGTTCTGGAATAGTACATGCAACATAAGAATTGTATTTTTGTTCAAAAGTTTGACCAAGTGTGCTCTTAAAACTATCTGTTCTTGCATCTTTTAGGGAAAAATTAACAACATAAACATTTTTTTCTGATAACTGGTCTACTCAGCTTTTCTATTTCTTGAGCCAATTTTGGTAACATTCATACTTTCCTAAAATGATCCACTTGATCAAGATTTTAAAATTAGTCTCCAGGGTTGTTCATAATACCCTTTTATTACATTGCATAATTTCCCTTTTCACTATAATATCCCTTTTCTATTTCCTAATTTTGAATATTTGTGTTTTATTTTGGTTAGCATTGTCAGCAATTTGGTTGGATACAACAAAAAATTTCTTGGACTCGGTTATGAAATCTAGTGTTTTTCTGCATTTGTATTCATTGTACAATGTCTTCCTTTCCCTGGCAAGAACCTTGATTTCACAGGCAGGCACTTTCTCTGATTTCTCAAAGTGAACCTTGGCTTTGAACTCTTGCATCTTTTCATGTGTCTGGTGATGTTTTCCTGTTTGTTCATCCTTATAAGTGGAGTTCTGAGCTTGCTCAGAGTTGGGAGCTGCCAGAGAACATGGTGGGGGAAGAAGAAAGAAGGGGAAGGAGGTGAGACTTGGTTATTTTTCTCTGTCAGTTGAGAAATCTGACAGCCTATGAGGGCAGGGGGCTTAGCCAGAGCTGGGGCTCTCAGTGTAGAAACTTCATCAGCCCCTGAAGAGGCTTGTATCTGTTAGTGTTGGCTGGACACCCTTCCTCTCTACCTTTTCCTGGCACAATTTCCCCCACTGGGAACCAGCTGCCTACACGTTTTGTCAGGAGCCACATCCTGTCAAGGGCAGGCTGGAAGGAAGTATTGCTGCAGGCTTCCGGTTCTGTGGGCAGACATTCCCCTGCTCCACCAGCCAACCCACCCCATTGTGCTAGTGCTCATAGTAGGGCTCCCTTGGGGCCACTTATGGTCCTTCTTACTGTCTACTGGGCAGGATTACTATTTTCAGCAAGAATATGGGAAGGCAGGACTCCTGTTCCCAAATCTGAGTAGTAAATTAACATGACACATAGGATGAACCTAGGACAAGACTGTAGATTCTCCCATATGAATCACTTTACACCAATTCCATTTTTGTCCCTGGATCAAAAGCTTAACTGGACAGCTGGGAGCCTTCTATGTGTGTTGGCAGGGTCCCATTTCAGATTAGTAGCTGGAAGGTGGGGTACTGTGCATAGCTTAGCCCAGTTTCCTAGTTAGTACCCCCCTCAAAGCCAAGCCTAGGATAACGTTTTATTTGAAGATATGATTCCAAGAAGCAATGAGAGTAAGAGGTGTAAATCGGAGAAGGAGGGAGGGAGAAGCAATACAAGGTTGTGCTATGCAGTTGGCTACTCCTACAAGGGTCTGTTTGCTTGTTTTGGAACCATATACAAAGTCATGAAATATAGCTCAGAATTGCCTTCAGAGGCAAGAACAGAGAAAGAGTTTGTTTACAGGCTCCAGTCTCCTATTGGTCAAAGTTTGCCCCATGGTGGCGGCGGCGGGGACAGTTAGCTCCCCCATACTTCTGGGTGGCACGCACATGACTGCTAAGTGGGTTCCTGTGGACATCTGAGAGCACACGTCAGAAGCTATGAGGCAGGAGCAAAAGGTGCAGAGCAGGTCTGAGGGGAGGCACTGTGGCTTCCCCTGCGTGGAATCTGCAGAAGGCTGCTTGCTCAAAACAGCCACGGAGGATATCAGAGGTGAGGCTGAGGATATTTGAAGTGACACAGTAGGCATCTGCTTTACCCAGTCTCGTACATGTTCAGATGACACCATGTTCTCCTCTCCCTGCCTCCCTCTGGGCTGCTCTGAACAGCTTGGGGACATGAAAGCGCAAATCCTCAACACGCAAGTTTCTCCTTGCCATTCCCCCTCCCAAAGAGGTTTTTATTAATGTCATTTCATCTCCCAGGGGATAGAAATGGACGATTGGCCAATTTTCTGAGTGAGTGCAGACCATCTGGAGGGATGAACCGCTTCATCTTCTCTGAAGCTCCTTCACATGGTTTAGGTAGCAAACCATGATTCAGCACCAACCACTGATTATGATTCTCATTTCAGCTCCTAATGTCTTGTAATCAGAGGAAACTCCTCCCAGATTCACTCAGTGGCTTGGCAGCCAAGTTTCCAGCTTTTATGAATGTGTAGGTATTTTATTTTATTTTATTTTATTTTTTTAAAGATTTTATTTATTTATTTGAGAGAGAGAGAATGAGAGACAGAGAGCAGGAGAGGGAGGAGGGTCAGAGGGAGAAGCAGACTCCCTGCTGAGCAGAGAGCCCGATGTGGGACTCGATCCTGGGATTCCAGGGCCATGACCTGAGCTGAAGGCAGTCGCTTAACCAACTGAGCCACCCAGGCGCCCAATGTGTAGGTATTTTAGAGGGAAGTAGGATCAGATGGAGTCAGCCATGGTCAGAACCTGGGATGACGATGGCTTTTTGGCCCTGCCCCACCCCACCTCACCCCATAGAGGGATGAACCCACCTTCTATCTGGGCACATATAGTTGTTAGGGTCCTCATCATTCAAAAGGACATGTTAATACCTATACCTGGCTCAGGTTGACTTGCAGAGAACTTTATAGTTGGGCCCCTTCAGTTTGGTCCTCCAGTAAAGAGCTTTCATCAAGTTGTTCCATGGCAAGAGACCATCAGCCTTCAGGGAGGGAAATGTTGCATTCTGCTAAGCTATTCTTTTTATTAAGGAGACTCATAGAAAAAATTACTTTTTGCCTCTGTAGCAGGAATACTTTTATTTATGCTGAGCAACTGGTTTATTTTTCCCTTTTGGACATTAAATTAATTGACTGTGTTCTCCTTCTTGGGTGGTTGGGCAGTGCCAAGTTTTTGAACCTCTTCCTCCAGATGTAAGGCAAGTCTTTTGGGTATGGTCCCATTCCAGGTATCAGCTTGTCTATCCTGCTCTCCCTATTTTTTCCTATGTTCTGCTCTCCCCACCTTTTTATATAATTGGGTTTTTCAAGGTATGAGAATAATATAAAATTTAGAAAATATAGAACATGTAAAGAAGAACAAAAATTACTCATGTTCTCTATGATGAGAGATAATTGCTATTAATATACTGATACAGTCATTCACTTGTACATTCATTTTCTCTATGCATCTATTTTTCTCCATATGTTTCTCCATCCTTCCGTGTACTCTGGCTGTTCTTGAATAATTAATTCAACTTTGATCCAGTGCCTAATCCATGGACTGCGGAAACTGAAATCCTCCTCAGTTTCTTCCAATTTCCATGGGTTTATTGCCATGCTCCTGTCTCTGGTTATCAGTTTGTGGGTGTCATCTGTCTGTGGGTGCTAGATCTCTACTGCATGCCCAGAGAAATTAAATTCCCTTTCTCACCTCTTGCATGGCATGTCGGTGACCTCATGCCATGTTCTTAAGAGTCTGAGGGCTTGGGGCGCCTGGGTGGCTCAGTCGGTTAAGCGGCTGCCTTCAGCTCAGGTCATGATCCCAGGATACTGGGATCGAGCCCCACATTGGGCTCCCTGCTCAGCAGAGAGCCTGCTTCTCCCTCTCCCTCTGTCTGCCGCTTTGCCTACTTGTGCTCTCTCTCTCTCTCTCTGTTAAATAAATAAAAATCTTAAAAAAAAAAAAAAAAGAGTCTGAGGGCTTCTAGGTCCCCTGGAGTTCATGTGGAAAGCTTGAACTCCTGGATTAGAGGAAGATCTTAAGCCACATCAGAGCTACCCATCAGTATCCAACAAGGTGCTGTGAGGTTTGATGTGGACCCACACTCCAGGTCCAGCCAGAAAGGAGGGCCAGGCCAGGACCCACCTGGGCAGCTAGCAGCCGTGAAAAGAGGATTGTGCCACTGTGGCCAGTCTCCAGGTTGGATCACACAGGGGTTGGCATCCCTCAGTGTTAATGATGGCTCAAAGACATCACTGTGAGAGCACCTGAGTCTTGACATACTCAAACCAGGTTACCCTCAGGTTGCAGATGTACTGGGAGGGGGTCAAGAAAGATAACAGCTATTTAAGCAGATGTCCATGGAAATGGTGGTAAGCATGCATAAGCTTCATGTCCACAGTATGATGTTAGGTGGAAGGAAGCCTATCCGCATGTATGTGTATGTGTATATGTTTATAGATGTGTAGAAAGGTCTGGAAAGGCATAAAAATATTAATAAGGCACCTTTGAGAAGTGGTGACTTTCACCTTATGTCACAAACAATTTTGTATTGAGTTCTTTCAAGTAAGCATATGCTACTTTTATAATAACTCTTAAAAAGGTATTTCCATGTGGGGGAAAAATGATATGCCCCAAAGTATTTTTGTTATTAGGAGATATGCAAGGTTTCTCCTTCTTTCTCATTTTATTTTCCCAATGTCAACTATTACATTTGTGGCAAAAGAATAAATATGGCAGGCAGAATAAGTGAGATTAACATGACCAAGGACAAAGGGACAACCACAAATGACTGTTGTTTCAAGTCACTGAATTTTGGGGTGGTATGTTATGCAGCAGTAACTTCTATATCCAGGCAGTTTGTTACTATTCAGATCTTGAAACTGCAGTTCTGTAGGGTCTTAAAAATTTGTCTGTTAATAAACTTCCTGAGTGAATCTGGTACCATTGCTCTATGGACCATACTTGGGGGAAAAACTTTTAGACTCAACCCTTTTACTAGCTCAGTATATAATCATGAAAAATCCCTTAACATTTTTGAACCTCCAACTTTCTCATCTGCAAAAAGGGGTAATACACATTTTCCTGCACTGTAGACATGAGGATTAAATGAACACAAAGAAACCTTAGTATTTTCTCCTCCTCCTCCTTCTACTTGTCTTCCCCTCACCCTCACCAACCCCAGGAAGACACCAGTGCGAATATCTTAGGAAAACATGAATCTCAGGGTCACAGCTTTATTGTATAGATTTTCAACACAGCCATATTACAAACATTGTCAGGGAACATTTACAAGAATAAATAAGATGGACTTGCAGGTGTAAAAAGATTACACTTCACTGTAATGTACAGTCAAAAAATATATCTGATATTCATTGACCTGACATTATTTACCTTCTGCTTTTTTAAGCTAGAATTGGAAAGGAAAAAGAAAAAAAAAAGAACACTGACAGCACAGTGCTGGCTTTTTTTTTTTAAAGTTGATTTATTTTGTTTTCTCTTCTCATACGTGCTTTATCTACCAAACACCCAAACTGTACAAGCGCAGGCCATTGGGATTCACGGACAAGGCTACAAACAGTGTGGAGACTTTGGTCTCATGCAATATCATATGCCCAGTGGATGTGATGATGTCAGTCTCCCTAGAGTCGAGTGGGAACCCCATGATGGCCCTTAGAGGATGATGATGGTGTCCAGTAGCCAAAGCAACCTTAGAAGCCCTCTTTGCCTTTCGTTGGCTAGTTATGTTGGGTGAAAACAGAAGGTAGAGAAGTGCTTTTGAGTCTGACTGCCAACATGGGATAGCCTGGATTCACCTGGGCTAGCCCAGGATCCATCTGGCAAGGAAACGGACACCCTGGGGATGATTATAATTACGTGCCAACAGAGTCACTATGCTTTTGCTTTTGCAGTCTGCTCCAACAGGCCTCAAGTGGGGAGTGGGGAGAAGTAACCTCTGCAGATCATGCATGTGGTAAGCAAAGCCCTGCTCTGGGTTCTGCTTGAAACTTTACTAGTTCTGGCTGTCACTGATGGCCCTGATGGCCAGTGGGCCTGAGCTAGGGTTGATCTCATCCCAGATCTTGGTGGGCATGGGTCTATGGCAAAGCAGCCGTTCTTTCTGGACTTTTTGGTGATAACCAGCCTGGATGAGCCCTGGATATGGGGCCAGAGCAGCATCTTGGCCTGCATGGTTGGAAGACTGGGGCAGGAGAGTAGGAGACTTCAACATGCACAGACCAAGCACAGCCTTGGCTTTTTGCTCTATAGGAATGAAGGAGTTCAAATACAGTCCCAGCTCCATAACAGATCACCCATCTAGGGTGGAGGAAAGTTCAGGGTCACCTCAGCAATGCTCCTTATTCTCTTTAAAGTCTGGCCTCTGCTGGACCACTGCTGAGATGGGCAGCTCATCCTCTCTGGCACACAGCAAGTTCTTCCTTACAATCATCAAATTCATGCATTGATCCTAGTTCCACTCAAAAGAGAGACCGGGGACTAGCAAACCATGCTTGAATTTGTCCAATGATCTCTAGGCATATGGGCACTAGCATTCTGCCTGACCCTTTGGAAGTCTGATTTGACCTGGGATGACACCGCTTGGCCCTCTGAGGCTCCAGACTGCCCTGGGGCTTTGACCCAAGGAATAGCTTCCATCACTGATCTTCCATGGGAGGGGCAGGGGGGCATGGTGAGCACTGAGAGCTTGTTAGATCATCCCATAGGAGGTCTACAGATTTGTATTCACAAGCCCAAGTGCACTGAAGTATGCTTATAGGAATTCAGTTGTGCACTGTTGGCAGGTTCTTTCACATTCCCCTTCCTCCCCCGAATCTAAGAGTTCCACTCAACAAGGAACCATGAACTATCCTGAGCTCCAGGCTTGCACACCAATACCTTCCTGTCCAGTGCTCTACTGCCCCCAGACTCTAATTCTCTGAATATCCCAACCAAGGATCAGGGTCTAAATCCCATCACCCAGAGTAGCTCCGAAGGATGTTCCATGGTGATCCAGCCCCAAAGGGTCTTCCCTATAGACTCATCCTGAGTCTTCTCACATCCCTTCTATCAGCCCCAGTGGACTACCCCCAAGCTCTTAGATAGCTAAGATGCCAGGCGTGGGGTCTACCACTGTGGGTGCTGACTTCACCTCTTGGGGACGAAAATTTATGAGTGGATTTCACAGGGGTGAATGTGGCCCTTTTGATGACCTTTTCCCATCTTTTCTGAGGGTGGGCAGGAGGGATGCAAGAGGTGGTCTTGGTCTCTACAAGATAGTTGCACAGCCAGTGGTATGCAAAAATCTACCTCTGGTTACCAGTAAACCAGAAGAAACTCTTCTCATGTGCATTAATATGGCTTAGACATCTCTGCTGTGCTTCTAAGGGTCATATCCTGAAATATGTGTCAGAGGAAATGAGTACAGTAGCCCCTCCACTCTTTGCCATGGACTTCTCTCCCTGCTACTCAGATTGTATATGACGTCAGAGGCAGATCCCTGCTGGGTGATGCCAACACCATATATTTTATCACTTTCAGTTATATATCCATGGGAAATCTCCAAATTTGAACCCTTGCATGGGAATATAGGAATAATGATGAATCTCATCTGGTCTTCTCTAGTTGGATTCACTTTATCTTTTTCCTGTTTTATTGGGCTGTGATTTGGAGTTGGCATCATCAGCTGAGAAAGAGCTCAGACTAGTTGGATGATGAGGAAGGCAGGTCAGGGCTTAGAGATGAAATGGCCATCCACAGGATTCATGTCTCATCTTCTGATCTGCCCTGAAGGTGGGGTTGACTTTTGGTCCCCACAGATCTGGCCCAGCACAATCTGTTAGCATCCTGCTCCTCCTACTCTTGGGCTGTTCGTGTTTCCCATGGCATTACTGCTGACTTAGCTGGGTGCTGGTGGCCTGTCTACCTAGCCCAGGGGTAGCCAGGTGCGGGCTAAAGGAAGGCGGCTTTCTTCATTCTGTTCTACGGCAGTGAGGTGTAGGAGAATTAGCATCTCCTTCGATGTCTCTGGGTCTGGGTAGGGCAGTTACTCCTGCTGAGATGACATGGTGAGTACCTGGCTATTCCTCCCTGGGCCTCACTTCTGCTGTCTGCAGCAGCTTAACTAGACTGATACCTACATGCACACAACAGGGATTCATACCAGAGCTGAGGAAAGTGGATCCTCCTGAGAACATATAGCAGGAGCTAGTTTAGCAACGGGGAACAGATGATGAATAGATATGACTTGATTGGTTAGAGGGAAAATTATCATCTTTTCTCCAGGACACTGAAACTTGTTCTAAAGCGACGTCCTTGCTTCCAGTGGTCCTGGCCAGCCCTCCCCAGCCCCTGTCCTTCTGAGCAACAGAAGTGACCACTTTGCTCTGTAGTCCATGTGCATCCTTGAGTATTTCTGTTGGGTCCCAACTCCTTGGCCTTGCCTTCCTGTTTTCCTGCCCAAAGCTCTCCAAATCTATGCCTTCTACCCAGCTGAGGCTCCTTTTTTCACATCTTTTCCATTAATTGGTTGGCCCAACATTGTATAGCTAAGAAATGGCCACACTGAGACGTGAACTGAAGACTAAGCTCTTCCAACCACAACCCCATGCCTCACCAAGGGATGAACTGTGCCATAATAACCTGTGCTTCCTGTGCCCTACCTGGCATGTTGCAGGAACCCAGTATGTATGTGTGGTTGAAGTAAAGTGAGAAGACTTCCAGACCCCAGCCCCTCATGTGAAGCATGTCCTTAGATTTGCTCATATTAGCAACCATGTGACTCCACCTGGACAAAGGGCATCACCTTCTAGAAGCCCCAGCATTCAGGAATCTGCTCAGAAAGGCTGTGCACATCTTCTCCTTTCCCTTTAGGGTATTATGGGCTCAGCCTTCACCATGCCAGATGGGCACATCCTCATCATTCCAGGATATGCCTTCCAATGGGTTCCTTTCAGCATCCAACTGGAAGAAACTTGAGATCGACCCATGAATGGTGAGGTCGTGGTACCCCCACACCAAAGCATCTGTCTAGGGGAAGTTGAGCTGGTCTTGAGCCTGAGTCTGGAATTGGTCTCAGGAGGAAGCAGTGCAGACACTATGCCTCTCAGACTGGGATATGATTCCGTAGGTTCTGTCATAGGGAGTTGAGGGGCTGGAAGGACCTCAGAGCACATCATTTAAAAAATAGTCCTATTAAATCAGGCAAATTAGAGTGGAATGCAAGTATTGCATGAATTGTTAAAGTAAAACAAGAGACTGTGAAGGAATTTTAAGCTTGTCTGCTTTGGGCTTTACAAGACCCCCTGGGTTTCTGTTCCACTCTACTCTTTGCCATTATGGGTAGACCCATGGGAAAATCTGAGTCACAGTGGTGGAAAAATATGGTTTTTGAAGTCAGAAGAAATTGAATTCCTGGCTCCCCTGTTCACTAACTGGGGGAACTGTGGGCAAGTGATTTCTCCTCTCTGAGCCTTCGTTTCCTCATCTGTAAGATGGTGACAAACACAAACACTGCTTAGGGATGTTGGAAGAATTCAGTGAGCTCTCTGCCCAACACAGGTTCTGCTGGTTCCATGGGAAGGCTAACCTTTGGCAGGCCATTGCTCAGGCCACACACAAAGAGAGGGCCAGCCTAAAAAGCAGTCTGATCCTTCTGTTTGCACGAAGGGAGGTGGGCTGTGGTCATCCAGAGGCCCAGAAAGGGTGAAAGGGCGCTCGTGGAGGCATAGCTAAGTGATTCCTGAAGCCATCTAGGCCACAAACGCATGAGCCTGGTGATGGTTCTGGCTTCTCACTAATTCCTCACATCTCCTCCGAACAGGGTTCATAACTAGAAGGTGACCCTGAGGCTCTGTACTAAGTGGGGGCACTCCCTTTGGCACCCCAGAGATGAGAGGCTGGCTCCTGCTGTGGAGGCTCAGAGAGCATGGATACCATTTTCCTCTGCCTTGTGAAAGGTGGCCCACCCTTTAAGTGGAGCAGCGTGGGAAGATAGCTTGGGGGAGGTGGTGTTTGCTCTTATTTCCCAAGGACTGGATCAAGTCCAAATTCCAGGGCACTGATGCCCCATCTCATCCAAGCCCTGCCACGTGCATGTCATGTGGAATCTTCGGGAAGATATCCCCATCATGAGCCTTAGTTTCATCCCTTGTAAACAGGCCCAAGACCTGTTCACTGCCCTGCCCTCTTCAGAGAGCGGCTAGGTTTTGAGGAAATGCGGGGGGGGGGGGGCGCTTAGCTGGGGGAACCATCGCTGGCCTTGTTGGGTCAGGTACCCCACCGTGGCCTGAATTTTTCCAATTTCCCTTCTCCCTGAAGTCACATTTTAGATTCCTACCGTTTGAAATGATAGAAGCCAGTGTCGTTTTTATCTGCCAGCTCTGTCACCCCTTCTGGAGCAGAATAATCTTAGGCTTTGTGTTGGATAGCTCCCCTCCCCCATTCTGCAGGGATGAGCCATGATCTGAGAAAAGAGCATAGGACAGGCTGATTTGCTTTGTTACCAGCTCCTTGAAGGCAGCGTGAGGGCTGGCTGGAGTCATGGACTGGAGCCAGGGGACCTGCTCAAGCACACTGGGGAAGAGACCCATCAAAGGAGAAGAGTGAGTTTGTTGCGGGGGGGGGGGGGGCGCTCCTTTGCCTTCCTTTCCTTTGAGATGCTTCCTTTTGAACCTCCAAAGTGACAGCCCTTCTGTGATCAAGTCTGGTGTCCCTGGACTTCCAGACAGCTCCAGAGCCGAGGCCAATGGGAACAACTTCTGTGGGCTCCTTTCATGTCCCAGCCTCATGGGTCTGGAGGCCTGGATTGGTCACCTTGCTCCACGGTAGAGCAGAGACCCTGAGTGTCTCACAGAAGCTGAGTCTTATGATCCACTGTGTATTTTGTTCCAGCAACAAAATAATGAGCAGACAGACAAACAGATGTGATATTAAAAAGCACGCACTTCAGGGAATGTTTTCACAGTGTCTGATGAAAGAAGAGGCAGCCCCACTGGCCCCAGAGAGAGTCTTCTCTAACACTGAGCCGAGCACATCACTTGGGAGCTCTGCTGGCCCCCTGTTGCCCACAGGGGTATTCTATACTCCAGGTAAGCTCTCTTCTCCCTGACCCTGGCTCATCTCCTGCCACCCCTCCGGCAGTGCTATGCTCCAGCTGGGCTCACCTGCCACCATACCATGTGCCCCCCTGCCGGCCCCCAACCCAAGGAGTTTTCACACCTCTTTGCCACTGCACATCCTGATTCCTGGGACTGATTTCCTTTCTTTCCTTTTTCTACCTGTTGAGATCCAGCTGGAGTGGATGCCATCCCCTCTAGGAAGCCCTAGGCAGGCAGAGTCTTGCTCCCAGGTTCCTGTAATACTCATATGCTCTACCACCTCTGCACTGGGGGCCAATCTCTCCAGTATACAGTGAGCTCTTGGGTGCAAAAACTGTGCCTTCTTGAATTCTGTGTTCCTCATCCCCTGTCTGGGGCTAGACCAGCCTCCCAGCAGAGCTTCCTAGATCCCAGGCCACCCCGAGGCTGCCAGATACCGTGCTTGAGCACCCAGTAGAGACCAAGGTAGAGAGCATGTCCCTGGCTGGCCGACCTCACAGCCTGAGGGAACAGGCATCTGTTTTCACTGGTGAAGAAATGAGAAGAGACTAGCTTTCCTGGGGAGCCGGGAAGGAATTACTAAAAATATATCTGAAATTCTGGGCTTCCCAGAAGAACTCACATCAGAAAGAAAGAATTAAATTTCCATTGTGGAGTTCTCTGCTCGGAAGTTTCTAGCCTTATTTTCCCCTCCATAAAATAACTGCTTTGCTGAGAATGATGAAGAAAACAGTATGAATAAGTCTTATCACCAATGTCTGCCTTTTCAGAACCCAGAATTTCATCACTGAGGAAGATGCCTCAGTTTCCCCAGTCATGAAGTAGAGATGATCACAGGTTAGTAGTTCTCTCATGGGAGTCTAGGACCACGTGAAATGTCATATGGAATGTGCCAAGCCTGGCCTACAGCAGGTGCTTAGCAAATGTTGGTTCCCTGTCACTGACTTACCCATACTTTGGATAAGATCCTAGATCCCTGGTGTGATCTCCTTGACCACATACCTGGGTCCACTGTGACCTTTCTCACGATGGCAGCTAGGGGTTTCTCTAGGAGGGAGTTCAAATTTGGAGATTCAAGATGATGCACAAAGCTGGCACTCTATCTGCCCCACAAACTGAAGGGACCGTCCTCAGATGAGCCTGTCTCCCTTGCTCAGTAGCAGTGTTGTTCCAGGGTGGGATCTTTTAAGGACATTGCCAGGAAAGATTAGAGGCCCGAGAGATTTGTCTTATAGTTACACATCCAAACTTCCCTCTCTCTTTTATTTTGGCATAACAGACTAAGATTTTACACCCCCAAAGAAAGTTTCTTTTCATATGCACTTTGGAAAATAATCAAATCTTATCCACCACCCGAAAGACACAAGGTCAGCCAGAGCCCTGCCCCAGAGAGATGGTTCCTTTTCACAAAGACAAGGAAGAGCAGCAAAATTCCATGCTCCCCCGTCCCACTGATTACGAAAAGCAAAGAGAACCTTTATCAAAGGCTGGACACAGTGGGCTGGCCAGTGAATGACGGGTCAAGGCCTAGGCTAGGGGAGGGGTACAGAATGGTATCGGGCCAAGCCCCATGCAGGTTAGGTGTGAGAATGGGGGCCTCTGCTGTGGTGTCGGGAGCATCCCGAGGTTCACACTGATCCAGACCGGCAGGTGTCCAGCGCCAGAGATCCCTGAAGGAGACTACAAGGGGCAGCAGTGCAGGGACCCCCAAGAGCCCAGTCATTTCCATGACAGCATGGAGGAGTAGAACCCACACCCCCTCCACTCCCAAGGACAACTAGGGCAGGGACGTGCTGCTGAGGCTGTCACTCCCCAACACTCACACAGCCGGCTTGCCAGGAGATTCACAAACTTGAAAAGAGCAAAAGCAGGAGGTCTGGGAACGGAAAAATCCAGGGCCTTGCCATGGGCGCACTTGTGCATGGGCCTGTGGTCCCAGCTGGTTGGGTGTGGAAGGGAAGCCTGGGCCTTTCAGAGCAGCATCTCCCACAGCTACAGGAGACCCCTTGGAAGGTGCAGAGCCCACCACGGAACACAGGACCACAGTCTTCTCCTTGGAGTTGGGCAGGGTGCCGCCTCTTAGCCCCTGAGCCCAGTCACTGCCATTCACAGAAAAGGGGGCTTGGCTGCAGCAGCCTCTGGGCTCCGGCAGGCTCCCCATCCCATCGGACTAAAAGGAGCTTAAATATTCCAGTGCCGCCTCATATACAAATTTATACTGTTCCTGAGAGGGGGAGAGGCAGAGAGGGAGTAGAGGAGGCAAGAGAGAGAGATGAAAAGGAAAGGGGAAATGCATTTAGGTTAGAGACACAGATTTTGGAGGAAACTTTATCTACATCCATACTAACAGTCAACTCAAAATTACCCACGTAATTATCCGTATCTGGACATCCCCCCAAGTTCTGCCCCATGCCTACTTACACCCACGCCTTCCCAGATGCCCAGTGGGTCATTCCTTTCCTTTTCACCGTTCTGGACTCCAGTGCCTCTCAGACTGTAAGGTGCATATGAAGGACCCAGGAATCTTTCTAAAATGCAGACTCTGAGTAAATCTGGAGTGGGCTGGGATTCTGCATTTCTATCAGGGGCCTGCCTAGGTGATGCTGACATTGCTGGCCTGTGGACCCGAGTTTGAGTAGGAACACGCTTCAAGTCGGTTAAGACTCTTGGAGCAAAGTTCCTTGTGCAGTGGGCCTGATGACCTGGGCTCTGCCCGCCCACGTACTGTCCATCCCTTTCCGCACGGTGTCTGAGCCCTGTGCTTACGCCGTGCAAGTTGCATACGTTAATTAGAATAGGATTGGACTGAATTGAAAATATAATGCACACTCTCCTAAGCCAGAATTTATGGTATCAGGATTAGTGTATCAGGATGAGTATTTGGGCTGCCTTGCAGGAAATAACTGTGTACAAAGGCTGTGGCCCATCAGGACTCTGTACGCAGCCAGCTGTTGGGTGTTTTACTATCTGAGGCTGTCTTCTCCAGATCAGGGAACTAGGGTCAGTCCCCTGCCATGGTAGAAGCCTCCTGGGACACTCACCAGGGTCTCCACCATGTTGGATTTGTTGTTACGCAGCGTTTTCACAATGTGGAACACGTCGATGATGTTTTGCTGCTGGATCATTTCACACACACTGCAGATGGCACAGAAGGTCCCACTGCGGCCGCCCCCATTTCTAGACACAGAGTGACAGAGGTGAGCGATATGCCTGGGTACCCCCCAGGCACCTGCTGGTCCTAAAACCACATCAGGAGTAGTGGGCAGTGGCTGGCCTGGTATGTGCAAAAGTCAGGCTATGGTGAAAGCCTCAGTGGTTTGAGTTCCGTTGGTGCCATGAACCTGCTTTGACTTTGGGCAAGTCTTTTCCTATTCATATAATGGAGGGGTTGGACTAGATGCTCTTTGAGAATTCAATTAGCCCGATGTTTCCTTGATTCTATGAGCACGTTAAAGTCACCCATGGCACACTGACCCAAACAGTGTGAAAGTGTCTTTGTATGTGTGGTGCCTGCATCCTTGTCCAAAAGGAGGCTCTGGGTGCACCTACACATCCAGTGAAGACCGTGGAAGGTTCCAGGTGGTTTTCATTCTAGTTCTTTCCATCCACTAAGGACAGAAACAGCCTCAGGTCAGCCAGCCTAGGTTTGGAGGTGGGGCGGGGTAGGTCTGAGATGTTCTATCCTGAAATGATAGGTCTCTGGGCACCCTGGTTTAAGCAAGACCCTGTCAATCGGGAGAGCAGAGCTCCAGGGCTCCTGGCAGGTCACCTCTCTGTCTCTCCTTTCCGGTGCTCCATAATTCATGTTCGTGGAAACACCCCTCCAACTATTTACAGAAAGTCCCTTTAGGAATCTGCCTGATTTGGAACTCCTGGGCGTGTTGCCAAGGGCAACTAATGATTGCATGTAATGGCCTATGTCTAAAGAACATCTGGATGGAAACTAAGGTGCTCGGTTTCCCAGATGTTTTATCTACAGGACACCCAACAAGCAGATGTTTCAGGTACAGACAGTTGCCCTCCATTCACTGGCCAGTGCCTGCATTTTGGTGTCTGTTGTGTCTGGCCTCCGAGGATGCCACGGTCCCCATTGATAGGAGGGCATGCCTGTGCTTTCCTTGGGTTCAAACTGTGGGTCACCTTGGCGAGGGGGGACCTGGATAAAAAAGTACTCCTTCCAAAAAGTGGGCTAAAAAAACAATCACCTGCAGAGGAGGAAGAACGGACCCCCCCCCCCCAGAAGGAGGAGGGTTCAGTACTTTCCGAAGCAAGAATGACAGAGTCCAAGAGGAAGAGGTGAGTGGGCACAGGTATCCCAGGGCCTGGTGGACTGAGACCCGGATGGGGACGGGTGTGGCTGTGGGCTACAGGGGAGGCCACCTGAGTGTGCGGGAGGGACCTGGAGGGGGCAGGGGCTCGTTGGCAGGGAACCAGTTGCCAGGTTCTAGGATGTGGGCAGAACCAGCTTGGTTTGGCTGATAGCGCCCATCGGCGTGACACAGCTCACGGCATCTTCCTGGTCCCTGGTTCGTGATTTGCGTCCTTGGAGAAGAAAGGATTGTGATAGGTGGTGGCCTTAAGCTGTGTGTGCGTGTGCCTGTCTGGTTTTCCTGACACGTGAATGCACCACTTGTTTGAAAGGTGGGAACAATAAGCTGGTTTTGTAAAGACTGAACTCGATTCTGAGGTCAGTAAGGTGTTATTAATGCCTCTGCTGGCCCCAGAAATATTTACTCCGAAAAGGAAAGAGCTTGCTCCCAAGTCCTCTGACATGACATTTTGAGAGAGCAGGGCCCGCTCCGTCACCTCCCCCCAACCTCCACGTTCTAGGCAGCAAAGTGACGGTTGCCAGTCAGATGTTGCACATACGGCTGTTACGGCTGGGGTTACACATGTGTTCTGGGTCTGAGATCTTTGCGGGATCCTTCTCTGAGGTCATTTTATACTCCTCTGGCAGACTCTGACACAGGTTCTCGGAAGTAATCACTTTTACAACAGGTGCATATTTGCTACCATGATATTGTGGGTCTGTATGTTGGTAGATGAATTGTATTTTTTCTCTATTTCCTACCAAAGCACGATAGGGTCTTAAGATGACCTAATTCAACATACCCACTGGATGGATGAGGACACTGAGGCTCACTCAATTAAGTGACTTTCTTGATGACAGCTTGTTAGCCCTAGTCCCCTAAGGGTCCTGACCTCCACTGGGCATCAAGGTCTATTTGGGAACCCCTGTGCCCCAGCCACGCCCATTTTAAGATAGGTGGTAGAGATTCCAGCATGCCCCAGCAGTGGAAGTATAAACACAGCCCACCTGAGCCCACTGAGCTCTGGGAAACAGAGTTCCCAGGGCCCTTCATAGCCATCAATCCGCTCCACAGGCTCCCCATGTCCCTGTGTGCCCACTACGCCCGTAGCAAGAGATGATCCCACAAGGTGACGTGGTGGATGGGTCCTTTGGTTTACTCAGAAGCAGTGTGGGTTAGCAGATGGCACATTAGCTTGGAGGCCAGTGGCTTTAAATCAAAGCTCCTCTCTTAACTGCCCGGTCCCTTCCCCTGTCTGTGCCTGTTTTTTACTACATGATTACACCTACCTCGCAGATGGTATTTTAAGATTCACTTAAAACGTCTGGCATCAAACTCAATCAACACCTGCCCCTCTCTTTCTTCTTTTCCTTCTTTAGGAAATAATTGGAGGATCTGGTCAGTGGAATCCATTTCGTCCTAGCTTTCTTGTGACTAACAGGACACATCATGCCTCCTGTGGGGAGTGGAGCTTACCTCCCTACTGGGTGTGCTGGGGGGCGGCCTGCCCACACCCGATGTTTGTGAAAGACCACCAGGTTTTGCATCAATAACATGTCACATAACCTTAGTTAGTTCAGGGCAACAGATGGGCAACGCCAGTCCATGAAAGATTGTAATTCCTTGAATACACACCCCTGGGCTTTTAAGGGATGTTGAGACGTGGTATAGCCAGGCATGCCCATGGTCAGTGGCATCCTCCAGGACAGATACTGGTCACCCACCCCCAGAGAGCCCTCCATAGCACTCACAGGCAGTGGACCACGGTGCGCCCCTCCCTCCCGTCGTACTGCTCCTGCCACTTCTCCAGCCGTCGGACCACTTTGAGCAGAGAGCGCTTGGAGGGGGGTGTGTCCCGGTAGGCGGGCCAGCCGATGTACTGGAGGTGCTGGACTATACGATACCCATCCTGAGGCTGAGAACAGAGAGGCCGTTAGGGCTGTTCTGCCAGGGATGCAAGCCCTTCACAGGCCCTGGGGCTGCAGCACTGGAGTGGGAGCAGACCGAATGGGGTCAACGCTATGTCGTCATGGGGACACACTCCTCTTTCTACCTTTGTGCACGTGGATTCTCCTGCCATGACTTCCCTGTACCCCCTTTCTCCTTGGAAAACTACTGGTTTCCAAAACGCAACTCAAATGTCCCTTTCTCTAGGAAAAGCCTTCCCTGACTCTACTGGGCAGAATTCATCTCTCCCCCCGAGGCTCACATGCCAGAACATAGCTCACTTTCCCATTGGACAGTGAACTGAGGGCAGAGATGGAGTTCTGTTCACCCTGGGACCCCCAGTAAAGACCAAAGTCGTTCTTTAGCTATTTCATAGACTACTCATCTGCTCCCTCCCACCCACTTCTCCTCCACCTAGCCAGTGAATTTCCCCACGGAAGCAACTAATTATTTTCCATCTTGGTGTTCTCAAGGTCTAGCCCAAAGCTTACTGGATCCAATCAAAGACCCTGTCACCTCATGCCAAAACAGCACAGCACAGTGGGGAAGCACTGATTTCTGAGCAGTTCTGACTATAAGACAGCGTGTCAGGAAAGAGGCAGATGGCAGGCTGGAGGTTTCCCCGTGCGTCTCTGAGCGCTGGAGCCATTGTTGGGTCTGAAGCCGGAGTCGGCAGAAGCATCGCTTCCCCAAGGATGGGATGATCAGGAGAGCACAGCACAGACTCCTGGCTGGCTGGGGACCGCCTCCATCTGGGCTGGGGAGGAGCAGCACAGGAAGCCGAGGCAGGCTGGATGCTTACCCGGGCCATGTTACAGATGCGGAATATTCTGTGGATGATGTCCTCGTCGATGTCTGCGGACACGAACTCCACCTGGATGGGCCCGTAGCACCCGGAGGTCTTCTCAGGCCAGTACTGCATACAGAGCTGGGGCAAGGGAGAGGTCAGAGAGAGAGGCCGAGGGAGGGGTGGTGGGCGTTGGGCTCATTTATCACCAAGCCCTTTCCTGCTGCCTGCAGAACATGCTGGCTAGGAAGGTAGAGTAGTAGGTGGGAAACTTGACCCCACTTCCCCGTTGGGGTGCAGCCACCCATGTTTGTTGTTAAAAAGTCAAAGCTCTGAACACAGGAACACTGGACTTAAAAATCTTTGCTATGTTGATTTCAACATAGGGTTTGTTTGTTTGTTAGGGTTTTGTTAGGGTTGCTGGGCCTCAGTTTCCTCCTCTGTAAAGCAAGGGGGAATAATACCTCCCTTGAAGTGCTGGCAGGATTAGAAGGAGCAAGTACAGTCTCTAGTTCAACGCGAATCCAGGCAAACTTCCCCATTCCGGAAAAACCATCCCAGTGTCCCTCTCATCATCAGATCATCACTAGTTTAAGAAACACACAGGCCTTGGCATCCGACAGGCTTGGGTCCCCATCCTAGCTCTGCTGCTCACTTGCTGTGACCCAGGCCTGTTTTCTTCTACGTAAGATGGGGACAGTTACGCTTACCTTGCACCAGAGATCATGTGACATGGTGCTGAGAAATCCTGCCTGTGATCTTTCCTATTTTTCTGGAATTGGGAGTTAGGACCTACAGCTGAGGGCAAAAGGCAGTGGTTGCCCTTTGACCAAAGACAGTGGTTTTCAGCCAGAGGTGGTTTTGTCAGCCGGGGGACATTTGGCAATGTTGGGAGACATTTTTGAAGGTCACACCTGGGAGTTGCTATGGGCATCTAGCATGTAGAGGCCAGGATGCTGCTAACCATCCTACATGATGTCATAGACCAGAGATTGAGAAACCCTGCCTTAAGATCCTAAATTGTTCCCTACATTTATAGCACCATCAAGGTGAGACAGTAATTTATGCCCCTCTATCTGTTGATGAAAGAATATTCAGGTCGGTGGCAGGGGTTGTGGCTCAGAGAGGGGCAAAGCATGCTTCCTCAAATCCCCAGTTTTGAAGGGGCATGGAGATAGACCCTGTCCAGGTCTATAGCCCCAGAGTTGGGAAATCTGGGGATTTCCCAGGGATATCTGATGGCCCCCCTATGGCCACCATGGATGCAGGATCTTCATGAAAATGATCCTTCTCCCTCTTGTTGAGATCAGCCAACTGTCCCTGGCCAGTCACATGCAAAAACAACTCTTTATTCTATCTTTCCTCCAGAACTAGAACCAGAATGGAAGAGCAGGGAGGAAGGAGGATTATAGGAGAGAGAAAAGAGCCCAAATTGCAGCTTGGGAATAACATGTTCACACGATGGCTTACAGGCTAAACCGGGCCAGTTGGCTGATTTTGTAAATATAGTTTTAATGAAATACAGCCATACTTACTCATTTATGTATTGTCTGTGGTTGCTTTCAAACGACAACGGCAGATACGAGTAATTGAGAATACCTTGCATAACCCAAAGTAGCCTGCAAAACCTAAAATACTTCCTGTCTGGTCCTTTACAGAGCAAGTTTGCCAACCCTTGACCTACAGGGTTGTTCTAAGGATAAAGGAGATGATAACATGTGAAGAAAGCCTTTTGCATAGTGCCAGCCATGAAATAAGCATCCACTAAATTCCGGTGAGTCACATTATTCTGGAACATATCAGTGTCCAGCAAACATAACCACCATAATGATAATAGCTAACACATACATTTGAAGGATTCTTCTTATCATTCCTCTTAAATAGCAAAGATGAGCATAGGAAGGCTAGGTTTCATAATGCAATGGTGCCTTGCTTTCCTGTGTCCATCATGGGTTAATTGAGCACATTGAGAAAGGACCTGGGTGTGTGTGTGGGGGGGGTGCTGGACAGTTACCCGCTGAGCTGTGCAATAATGACAAACCCACAACCTGAACTTGATTTCTCTTTGCCATTGGCTCTTCTGGCTTGCAACCTTCACAGTAATGAGGGCCTCGTAGAGGTAAGGCGGTGGCTAGCCAAAGAAATCAGAATTAATCAGAACTGCCCATTAAAAAAAATAAGAGCCTTCATCACCTGCATTGAATTGAGCCTTGCCAGAGGTTGGCTGTGATTCTGACAGGAGGTGCATGGGTCCCAGGCATCAGGGAAAAAGTCTATTACCTCCAATATTTTCAGTCCGGAGAGAAGGCAGAATGATTTGTCTCTTTTAATAAGATTTCCAGACCAATTTCTCAAGCTAATAGGTTCTACTGTGCCTCAAACAAGACTCCTATATTTCGGGACACTTCTCTGCATTTGATTTTCCAGGTCAGTTCCCATGATGCCCAGAGGGCTGCGGAAGGGTGCAGGGTTCTTCTAATCCTAAATCGGAGCCATCCTCGCACTTGAGGATGGGAGGATTCACGAGACCGGAGTGCCAGCAGGAGCATGGCGACATCCAGCCCAGTGATGTGTGCGCAGACGGGGTGCTGGAGCTGCCAAGCATCATCAGGTCTCCCCACAGCCAAGGATGGCCTACATAGTCCAGGTATGGGAAACAGGAGAAAGACGGGGGAAGCCAGTGTTCTGTTCCCAGTGATCCTTTAGGGCTTGGAAAGGGTTCTCACCAACAAGTGTCCTCTGTGGTTTAGCTCAAGGCTGTCCTGGTGTCCAAATACTGGGATGGTGTCTCGGTGGGTGCTGCCATTTTGGCCTGTGTCCGTAGTATAGCTAAAGGTAATGGGGCTCCCACTTGAAGCACCCTGAGTTCAAATCCCAGCCCTGATGCCTTTTAGCTGAGTGACTTGGCCACATCTTATAACTTCTCTGGGTTATGAGTGGTTGGGAATCTTAATGTGTTACTTAGCACAGAGATCTTTCGTGTGTACTCAATCAATGTGAGCTATTGTAAGCAGGCAGTGCTGGGGACGGTCACCCAAACAAGGGGGATAAAGTGAAGGGGTCCCCCCCCAATTAGTATCCCTTATGAAAATTTCTCCTTAGGATAATACCCATAGGACTGACCTTGTGAAAATTCCTGCTGAGCCAGCTTGGGGTAGCAGTGGAGGTGGGCAGCATCCTGGACATGGGGACACTGTTGTTCATGTCCAAGGAGAGAGAGCTGTGGGCTCTTATTAAGAGGGACCCAGGCGATGAGAAAGGTTGGGAGCATAGGAGAACCAGTGAAAGGGTGGAAGGTGACTCACTGAGTCATGTGGTCCCCCCAACCTCCTAAATATTCAGTAAATTTATAATAGCATGTACAAGGCTCAATGCACATGGTGGTTTCTTGTGAAAACCAGTGTGGAATTGAGCTTTGTTACCTAGGTGACACAGAAGGGGGGCAGATGTTACATGTGTGAACCGAGGAGCCTGACTGTGAGCACATAAGTACCAGTGATTGACAGAATTCGTGGGGAGGGAGGATTATGGTTTCTTTTTTTTTTTTTTAAACTGTCAATTAGTATTATTTTTTTGAAGTTTTTTTTAATTCCAGTTAACACACAGTGTTATATTAGTTTCAGGTATACAATATAATGATTCAGCACTTCCACACATCACCCGGTGCTCATCACACGTGGCGTCCTTAATCCCCATCCCCCATTTCACCCATCCCTCTGCCCCCCCCCCACTTCCCTCTGGTAACCATCAGTTCTCTGTAGTTAAGAGTCTGTTTCTTGATTTGTCTCTCTTATTTTTTCCCTTTGCTTGTTTTTTTTTTTCCCTTAAATTCCACGTATGAGTAAAATCATATGGTATTTGTCTTTCTCTGACTGGCTTATTCTGCTTAGCATAATACTCTCTAGCTCCATCCATGTCATTGCAAATGGCAAGATTTCATTCTTTTTTATGGCAGAATAATATTCCATTGTATATCTACACCACATCTTTATTCATTCATCATTCGATGGACACTTGGGCTGCTTCCATTATCTTGACTATTGTAGATAATGCTGCTATAAACATATGGGCGCATGTATCCTTTGGAATTAGTGTTTCTCTATTCTTTGGGTAAACACCCAGTAGTGTGATTGCTGGATTTTAGGGTTGTTCTATTTTTAACTTTTTGAGGAACTTCCATATGTTTTCCACAGTGGCTGCAGCAGTTTGCATTCCCTCCAATGATGCAAGAGGGTTCCCCTTTCTTCACATCCTTGTCAATACCTGTTGTATCTTGTGTTGTTGATTTTAGCCATTCTGACAGGTGTGAGGTGATATCTCCTGGATGATGAGTGATGATGAGCATCTTTTCATGTGTCTTTTGGTCATCTCTATGTCTTTGGAGAAATATCTATTCATGTCTTCTTCCCATTTTTAATTGGATTATTTTTGGGGAGTTGAGTTTTATAAGTTCTTTATATATTCTGGATACTAAACCTTTATCGGATGAGTCATTTGCAAATATCTTCTCCCATTCCATAGATTGTCTTTCAGTTTTGTTGACTGTTTCCTTTGCTGTGCAGAAGCTTTTTATTGTGATAAAGTCCCAGTAGCTTCTTTTTGCTTTTGTTTCCCTTGCCTTGGGAAACCTATCTAGAAAGAAGTTGCTATGGCTGATGTCAAAGAAGTTATTGCCTGTGTTCTCCTCTAGGATATTTATGATTTCTTGTCTCAAATTTAGGTCTTTAATCAAACTTGAAGTTAATTTTGCCTGTGGTGTAATAAAGTGGTCCAGTTTCATTCTTTTGCATGTTGTTGTCCAGTTTTCCCAACACCATTTGTTGAAGAGACTGTCCTTTTCACCACTGGATATTCTTTCCTGCTTTGTTGAAGATTAATTGACCATATAATTGTGGGCTTATTTCTCAATTTTTTTATTCTGTTCCACTGATCTATTTTTGTACCAGTACCATCTGTTTTGATTATTACAGCTTAGTAATATAACGTGAAGTCTGGAGTTGTGATGCCTCCAGCTTTGCTTTGCTTTTACAAGATTGCTTTGACTATTGGGGTGGGGTCTTTTGTGGTTCCATACAAATTTTAGGATTGTTTTTTTTAGTTCTGTGAAAACTGCTGTTGGTATTTTGATAGGGGTTGCATTAGATGTGTACATTGCTTTGGGTACTATAGACATTTTAACAATATTTGTTCTTCCAATCCATGAGCACAGAATATCTTTCCATTTCTTTGTGTCATCTTCAATTTCTTTCATGAGTGTTTTATGGTTGCCAGATGACAGGTCTTTCACCCTCTTTGGTTAGGTTCATTCCTAGGTATTTTGTTATTTTGGGTGTAATTGTAAATGGGATTGTTTTCTTAATTTGTCTTTCTGCTGCTTCATTATTGGTGTATAGAAATGTAACAGATTTCTGTCCATTGATTTCATATCGTGCGACATTGATGAATTTGTTCTAGCAGGTTTTTGGTGGAGTCTTCTGGGTTTTCTCTATATAGTATCATGTCACCTGCAAATAGCGAAAGATTTACTTCTTCCTTACTGATCTGGATGACTTTTACTCCTTTTGTTGTGTGATTGCTGTGGCTAGGACTTCCAGTACTGTGTTGAATAAAAGTGGTGAGAGTGGACATTCTTGTTTTGTTCTTGACCTTAGGGGAAAAGCTCTCAGGTTTTTTCCATTAAGTATGATGTCAGCTGTGGGTTTTTCATGTAAGGCCTTTACTATGTTGAGATATGTTCCCTCTTAGTCTACTCATGAATGGTACTTTGTCAAATGCTTTTTCTTTGTCTATTGAAATGACTGTATGGTTCTCATTCTTTCCCTTACTGATATGTCACATCAATTGATTTGTGAATATTGAACTACCCTTGCAATCCAGGAA
The DNA here is from genome assembly GCF_002201575.2 of Neomonachus schauinslandi. Classification (NCBI taxonomy): domain Eukaryota; kingdom Metazoa; phylum Chordata; class Mammalia; order Carnivora; family Phocidae; genus Neomonachus; species Neomonachus schauinslandi. The sequence goes on from NC_058412.1 coordinate 120,529,216, forward strand.
TAAGTCCCACTTGATCAGCGTGAATGATTTTTTAAATGTATTGTTGGATTCAGTTTGCTAGTATTTTGTTGAGGATTTTTGCTTCTATGTTCATCAGAGATAATGGTCTGTAGTTCTCTTTTTTGTGGTGTCTCTGTCTGGTTTTGGTATCAGGGTAATGCTGCCTCATAGAGTGAATTTGGAAGTTTTCCTTCCTTTTCCATTTTTGATAATAGTTTAAAAAGAATAGGTATTAATTCTTTAAATGTTTGGTAGAATTCTCCTGTGAAGATCCTGGGCTTTTGTTTGTTGGGAGTGTTTTGATTCTGATTCAATTTCTCTGCTGTTATTGTCTTAAGTTTTTTTATTTTTCCTGCTTCAGTTTTGGTAGTTTACATGTTCCTAGGAATTTATCCATTTATTTTAGGTTGCCCAATTTGTTGGCATATAGTTTTTTTTTTAATCATATTATCTTATGATTGTATTTCTGTGGTGTTGGTTATTTCTCCTCTCATTAGTGATTTTATCAATTTTATTGATTTTTTTAAAGAATCAGCTCCTGGATTCATTGATCTGTTCAAATATTTTTTTTAGTTTCTGTAACATTTATTTCTGCTCTAATCTTTATTATTTCCATCCTGCTGCTGGTTCTTAGGTTTTGTTGTTCTTTTTCTAGCTCCTTTAGGGATGAGGCTAGGTTGTTTATTTGAGATTTTTCTTGCTTCTTGAGATTGGCCTGTATTGCTATAACTTCCCTCTTAGAACAGTGTTTGCTGCATCCCAGAAGTTTTGGACCATTATGTTTTCATTTTTGTTTCCATGTACTTTTTGATTTCTTGGCTGATCCATTCATTGTTTAGTAGTGTGTTATTTAACCTCCATGTATTTGTGGTCTTTCCAGATTTTTACCTATGGTTGATTTGTAGTTTCATAGCATTGTGGTCAGAAAAGATGCTTGATTTGTTGAGGCTTGTTTTGTGGGCTAATATGTGATCTATTCTGGAGAATGTTCCATGTGCACTTGAAAAGAATGTATATTCTGCTGTTTTAGACTGCAACGTCCTGAATATATCTGATAGATACATCTGGTCTAGTGTGTTATTCAAATCCACTGTTTCCTTGTTCATTTTCTGTTTGGATGATCTGTCCATTGATGTAAGTGGGGTATTAAAGTCCCCTACTATTATTGTTATGTTATCAATTTGTTCCTCTTTGTTTGTTATTGTTTTATGTATTTGGCTGGTCTCATGTTGGCTGCATGTATGTTTACAATTTTTATCTCTTTTTTTTTAAAATTTTATTATGTTATGTTAGTCACCATACAATACATCATTGGTTTTTGATGTGGTGATCCACGATCCGTTGTTTTCGTAAACACCCAGTGCTCCATGCAGTGCGTGCCCTCCTTAATACCAATCACTGGGCTAACCAATCCCCCCTCACCTCTAAAACCCTGTTTGTTTCTCGGAGTCCATAGTCTCTCATGGTTCATCTCTCCCTCCAATTCCCCGCCCCCCCCATTTTTCCCTTCCTTCTCCTAATGTCCTCCATGCTAATTCTTATCTCTTCTTGTTGGATTGTTCCCATTATTATTACATAGTGTCTTTGTCTCTTGTTATAGTCTTTGTTTTCATGTCTATATTGTCCAAAATAAGTATTGCTAGCCTGGCTTTCTTTTGACATCCATTTTGCGTGATAGATATTTCTCCATCCCCTCACTTTCAATCTGCAGGTGTCTTTAGGACTAAAAGGAATCTCTTGTAAGCGGCAAATAGATGGGTCTTCTTTTTTTTATCCCTTTGTCATCTTGTGTCTGTTGATCAGAGCATTTAGTACATTCATATCCAAAGTAAATACTGATATATGTATTTATTGTCATTTTATTACTTGTTTTGCAGTTGTTTCTGAAGATTTCTCTGATCTGGTGTGATTTTCTTTAGTGATATACTTGGATTCCTTTCTCTCTTTTTTGCATATTTGTTATTGATTTTTGATTTTTGGTTACTATTAGGCTTGTATACAACCTCTTCTGCATATAGCAGTCTATATTAAATGGATGGTCGTTTAAGTTTGAACCCATTCTTTACTCCTCCCCACATTTTAGGTATATCATATTTTACATCCTTTTATTTTGTGAGTCCCTTGACTGGTTTTTGACAGAAATATTTTTCACTGTGTTTGTGTTTCCTACCTTTATACTGTCACTTTTGTTCTCTCGTTTCCACTCAAAGAATCCCTTTTAATATTTCTTGCAGAGCTTCTTTAGTGGTCAAGATCTCCTTTAGTTTTTGTTTGTCTTGGCAACTCTTTATCTCTCCTTCTATTCTTTTTTTTTTTTGAAGCAAGAAAAAAAGGATTTATTAATTTACATAACATGGATCTACTCTTACATGTTTCTACAGGGGTGTACTTTCTACTTCTAAATAACACGAGTAGTTTCAGTTCTTAATACTTTGGTTGTAGGACTTATCTATTGACTTCCCGTTTTGGAAGATGAGAATTTAGTTTATTTACCAATCTCTGTCCCTCCTCACCCATGTTCCCTCTCTCATACTTTCCAATATAGTTCAATATTCAGGGTTATATTTCTCTAGCTATGCAACTGCCATTCCTATGTAAGCTATGTGAACAATCATTTTTAATTCACACGCAAACTTGCTTGTAGAAGTGTTAATCTTCTCTCAGTCTATTTAAATACGTTGTCTGTAGTGAAGGTTGCTTTTTTTTTTTATTGGACTGTCCTCTAAGACAGGTGTCATTCCGGAGTCTCCCTTTGCCTCTCTTAACCAATCTCTAGCTTTCTGGCTCGTATGTCTTATTCTTTTTTGATTTATTCCTTTATTCTGCTAAATGGAAGATGATATTTTGAGACACTGCACACTTGAAAAAATATTGTTAGATACCCTTAGTTGTAATAGAGAGCCGAGTTTAGATTTTTAAATTGGAAATCTTATTCTCTGGGAATTCTAAGACAAATCCCCTTTGGCTCCTGGCTCCCAATATCATTATTACTTAAGTTCAGTGCCTTTGTGCTCTTTGATCTTTTATATGAAATATGTTTTTCTCTTCAGGGGCTTGTGGGCTTTTATATTTTCTCTCAAATGTCTGAAATTTCATAATTGTGTGCTTTAGTTTAAATGTATTTTGATCCATTTTGCTGTTCCTTCTATTCTGAATGATAGCCTTGCTGGATAGAATATTCTTGGCTGTGGGCTCTTCCCATTCAGCACTTTGAATATATCATGCCACTCCTTTCTTGCTTGCAAAGTTTTTGCTGAAAAAGCTGCTGCTAGCCTTTTGGGATTTCCTTTGTATGTAACTGTCTTCTTTTCCTTTGTTGTTTTTAATGTTTTTCCTTCATCACCATATTTTGCCATTTTAATTACAGTATGTCTTGGTGTGGATCTGCTTTTGTTGATTTTGATGGGAGTTCTCTGTACCTCCAGGATCTGGATATCTGTTTCCTTCCCCAGATTTCCAGCTATGACTTCAAATAAATTTTCTGCTCCCCCTTCTCTCTTCTTCTGGGACCCCCATAATATGAATGTTATTATGTTTGATGGAGTCAGTTCTCTAAGTTTTCTTGTTTTGCATAACTTTTTTTCTCTTTTGTTAAGCTTGATTATTTTCCAGTAATCTGTCTTCTAAGTCAGTAATTCATTTCTCTGCTTCTTCCATCCTTATATTTATTCCATCAAGCATGTTTCTCATTTCATTTATTTAGCCCTTTATCTCTATGTTATTCCTTACCTCTGTGTTAAATATTTCACTGATGTCCTCTACTGTTTCCTCAAGTCCAGTGAGTATTCTTATGATCATTGCTTTAAATTTTCTATCAGGTATGTTACTTATATCTGTTTTGCTTAGATCTCTGCCTGTGACCTTGCCCTCTTCTTTCATTTGGGATAAATTTCTGTGTCTCCTCATTTTGTCTGCCTCTTTGTGTCTGTTTCTCTGTGTTAAGGAAGTCAGCTGTGTCTCGTTTCTCGAAGTAGTGATGATATGAAGAGGTCTGGAGTGACCTGTAGTGCGGCATCCCCTGTGCACCAGAACCTGGCACTTAAGGAGAGTTTCCTATATTTGTTGCTTATGCTGTGCTGTTGTGTCTGGGTCACTTTTCCTTTCAGTGCAGTTGTCTGCACTGACTCTCTGCCTGTTGTGGTCTGTGCTTGCTCTCTGGTGGTAGCTCCAGGGAGGGTGTGCTGCCGGGGAACTTGGGAGTGGGCCAGTGGTGTTAGCAAAATTTTTGCTGGGCCACTAGTCCTATGCTGGCTCTCCTAAAATGCTGTGGGAGCTTGGGGCCGCATGCCCAGGCCAGAGCGGACCACAGGCCAGGGCTGCCAGGGGTGTCAGGCTGGGAGTGGTGCATGAAAGTGGCTGGCTACAGCTGGGCCTTGTGTGTGATGGTGGCTGTGGGTGTGCAGCAGGGCAGGGCATGTGACAGTGGCTGGCTATGGCACAGAGTGGCAGCTGGGGGCACGGTGATGTGCCTGGCACACTGAGGCTGCTGTGCACCTACTGGCTGGTTGGGGCACATGTGCAGCTTTAACGAAATTTGCCCTGAGTCTAGGGTGGAGGCCAGCGGGCCTGGAGTGGGTGAGTCCTCAGGAGAACTCAGGGGTGTGGTGCCCGGCCACCATGTCAGGCACAAGGGTCTCTCCAGCCCTGCCTCTCACCGGTGGCTCTGTGTTTATGCTGGGGGGCAGGGGAGGCACACGGTGCCTGCCAGGTCCCGCAGTTTCAGAGAAGTCCCACAATATGCTCCAAAATTAGTATGAACAGATGTTTCCCATTTGCCCCGGTATTCTATAAACTGCCACTTTAATTTGCCTTTCAGTGCAGGCTGCTGTCTCTTTAAGGGTGGTGACCCAGCTTTCACTCATCCTCCTGGCTCACCCAGTGCTGAGTCAGCTGACTTTTAAAGCTCACAGAATTCAGCCCCTCTGGTTTTTATTTTATATACACACACACACAAATGTATTTTAGAGCGAGAGCACAAGCAGGGGTGGGGAGGGGAAGAGGGAGAGGGAGAGAATCTTAAGCAGGCTCCACGTGTGGAGCCTGACTCAGGGCTTGATCTCAGGACCCTGAGATCATGACCTGAGCTGAAATCAAGAGTCAGATGCTTAACTGATGGAACCACCCAGGCGCCCCAGCCCCTCTGGTTTTTAAAGCCAAATGTTATGGAGCTTAGTCTTCCCTTGGTGAGTTCCCTAGTGCCAGGGCTCATTTCTTTGCTCTCTGCACATACAGCTCCCTCTGTCCTGAGGGCCATCTTCCTTTGCCTTTCTGACGTCACTTCCTAACCTTTCAGATGCAGCTTCTTGTCTATATTTAGGTGTGAAGTTTGTTCTGCCAGTCTTTGGATCACTCTCTGATTTGTTGACTTGGGATGTGGAGGATACCTAGTTGAAAATGTGGGACAGGGTCCTCCTACTCTGCCATCTTCCCAAGCTCCTAGGAGACCTGGGGTTTCTTAAGGCCCTGGAAAATGGCCAGGGTTCAAGGAGGCCCACTTGCCTCTAAGACCATGAGAACCCAGCTGACCTGGGGCTGCATGCACACTCAATGCAACTTTGGCATTTTTTTTTTTTAATTTAGTTGAAAACCTTTTGAAGTGGCTTTCTCCAAGAATAGGTTCCAATCCTCTAACCTAGAGTCTGGATCAATGGCCCTTTCCCACTTCATGTCCTGGCACCCCACTCCCGTTTCTTACCCAGTAGTCTGGGGAGGGATGATATTGCCTTCTCAAAGGGAAGCCTTCACCACTGCAGATACAGCCAATGTTGCTGATCACACCTGGGAGGAGAAGCCGGTCCATTTGCTGTATATGATTTAGAAATGCCCATGCTTCTTCCAGAAAAGCAGAGGGGCTTTTGCTATTTATTGTCAGAACAAGTTAAACCAAGCGTGGGTGGACAGCCCTGGAACAGATGACATACGTTATTCCACCTAGTGATCTCCATAGCTGTTTGGGCCATGAAAACATGTCCTTTGGGAGTGCAAATTCACATGTGAAATATAACAAATGTGGAGGTAGCCTCACTGTTGAACATCATTATCTTGCTGATGGAATCAGAAAGCTTGTTAGTCACTGAAATAAACATACTCTGATGAGTTGAATGAAAACTAGGATATGGGCCTATTTTTGGAATAAACAATTTAAAAGCACATTTCAGTGTACCTTAGTTATGCCTTTTGTTAATTAAACAATACTTTGATAAAATGGAAAGGCCAAGTAATAACACAGCTTTAGAAATGAAAGACTTATCAAGGTTCGTAGTAGGGGAAATCAGTCCTGGGCCACTTAAAAGTGAAGTTGAATTAGTATTTCTAAGAGAAAAATATGAAAGTCACCTGAATTGGTTTCAAAATTTAGATCAGTGATTATAAAATTCCCTTATTTTTTAAATTAATTTATTTGACACAGAAAGAGTACGCACAAGCAGGAGGAGCGGCAGGCAGAGGGAGAGGAAGAAGGCTCCCCGCTGAGCAGAAAGCCCAATGTGGGGCTGAATGCCAGGAACCTGGGATCATGACCTGACCTGAAGGAAGATGCTTAACTGACTGAGCCACCCAGGTGCCCTGATATAAAATTCCTTTAAAATCTATAAAGAATTAAAACGTATAATTGGCCAGTTAAGGAAGACAGATTGAGGGCGAGGTGGCACGTACAAAGCAAGGGGCAGAGAGCGAAAGGCACATGGCTGGTGATCAAAGCACATCTTTCTCAATGGGTGAATAATGCGCTTTCTATGTATTGGGGGAACTTATGACAGTTGCACCGGAGTCTATTTCCAGGGAGGAAGGGTAGGAGTTTAGACTATCTACAAAGGACAGTAGAATGGGTGGATGGCAAAGTCTCAGGGCCAGCATGAGAAAGAGAGAGATCAGGAAGGACTTCTAGGGAAGATGGTGTAATAGGAGGACCCTAAGCTCACCTCATCCCATGGATACCACTAGATAACACTCATATCAGTGCAAATAATGCAGAAAATAACCTGAAGACTGGTAGAACAAACTCCACAACTAAATGTAGAGAAGAGGCCACACTGAAGAGGGTAGGAAGGGTGGAGATGAGGTAGGAGCTAAACTGATTCACAGGCCAACCTTGGGAGGAAGCTATGGGTGAGGAGAGGGGAGAGAAACAAACTATCCCAACAGGGAGCCGGCATGGGGAAGGTGAATCCTCATAGCATCTGGCCGGAAACCAAACTGAATTTTCTGAGTTCTTACAACTAGGGTGACTTAAAGCCTGGAATTTTAAAAACCAGCAGGCTTGGCTCTGGGAAAGCCCAGAGGATGTTAGGAAGCTGAGTCCCCAGGCTTAAAGAGATAGCCCACAGAGATCCAGCCTAGAAGCAGCAGTTTGAAAATGCCAGGGGCCTATGGGTTGGATTGTCATTTACTCATCTCAGAGCATGTCCCAGAGGAGTGGGCTTCGCAGGGAGACCCCTCTGGGTACAAAGGAGCTGGCAGGTGTCATTTCCCTCCTCCACCCCTCCCCCCAGTATAAACACATGGCCACCTGTGGGAACCAGCACAGCACCCACATTAACTACCTAACTTGCTTACACCAAGCCCTGCTCCCCTGTGCTTTGGCAGATCTGGCCTTTCCAGAGTGAGAAGACCTTGCAAATCTTGCCAACACCATGTCTTCTGACTGACTGTGTGCTTTGCAAGGCCTCAGTCTTGGCAGCAATGGTGGAAGCTGGGCCTCCTGCAGAGGACACATGCACCTTGTTAAAACTGTATGCCCCACCCAGGCACACTTTGTGCAACAGCCCCAGCCACCCTGGTCTCAGCAGCAGTGGCTCATCCCCTGTGGAAAAGAACCAGTGCCCACAACTTGTGGGTACTGCCTGTGCGTGCTTTGTGGATTGGCCCCGGTCTCAGCAGTGGAGACACATTCCCTCTGGCAAAGGACCAGTGCCACCTTGTTAAAAGTGCTCACCCTGCCCACTACTTTTAAGAATAAGAGATGTAGCTGACTTTCATAACACAGAGAAACAGACATAAAGAGGCAGACGAAATTAGGAAACAGAAATGAAAAAGCAGGACAAAACCACAGGAAGAGACCTAAGTGAAACAGAGATAGGTAGTATGCCTGATAGAGAATTTGAAGTAATGGTCATAAAGATACTCACTGGACTTGAGAAAAAAGTGGAGGACATCCGTGAGGCCCTTAACAATGAGATAAAAAAAAGAACAAATCAGAGGTGAAGTACACAATAAATGAAACTAAAAATATACTAGATGGAATAAATACAGGCTAGAGGAACCAGAAGAATGAATTAGTGACCTGGAAGACAGAGTCATGGAAAGTAATCAAGCTGAGCAGGTGGGAGAAAAAATTATACAAAATAAAAATAGACTTAGGGAACTCAGCAACTCCATCAAACTTAATAACAGGGACAACAGAAGAAGAGAGAAAAGGGTGCAGAAAATTTATTTGAAGAAATACTAGCTAAAAACTTCCTTCATCTGGGGAAGGAGACAGATACCCAGACCCAGGAGGCACAGAGATCCCCCAACAAAATCAACCCAAGGAGGACCACACCAAGACACCTAGTAATTAAAACAAAAAGTAGTGATAAAGCAGCAAGACAAAAGAAGTAACTTACAAGGGAAGACCCATAAAGCTAGAAGATTTTTCAACAGAAACTTAGCATGCCAGAAGAGAGTGGCATAATATATTCAAAGTGCTGAATGGAAAAATCTGCCACCCAGAATACTCTATCCAGCAAGGCTATCATTCAGACAGAAAGAGAGAGAAATAGTTTCCCAGACAAACCAAAGCTAAAGGAGTTCATGACCACTAAATCAGCCCTAAAGAAATGTTAAAGGGGACTCATTGAGTGGAAAGGAGAGACCATAAGTAAGAGTAAGAAAATTAGGAAGCACAAAAGCAGTAAAAATAAGTATATCTGTAAAAATCCGTCAAATGACTCACAAAATGAAAGGATGTAAAGTATGACACCATAACCTACAATGTGGGGAGGAGAGGGGTAAAGAATGTGTTCAAACTTAAACAACCATCACCTTAATATAGACTGTTATATGTAGAAGATGTCATATATAAACCTAATGATAACCACAAATCAAAAATCAAAAAGCAGTAATAGATATGCAAAAAATAAAGAGAAGGGAATCTAAATATATCCTAAAGAAAGCAACTTATTGTGAGAGAAGAGAGCCAGGGAAGAAAGAAACAGAGAAAATCTACAAAACCAACCCAAAACAAATACAAAATGGCAATACATACATATATATCAAAAATCACTTTGACTATACATGGATTAATGCTCTAATCAAAAGACAAAGCATGGTGGAATGGATAAAGAAAGAAGACCCATCTGTATGGGGCCTATAAGAGACTCATTTTAGTCCTCAAGACACCTACAGATTGAAAGTGAGGGGATGGAGAAACATCTATCATGCAAATGGGTGTGAAAAGAAAGCCAGGGTAGCCATCCTTATATCAGACAAAATAGACTTTAAAACAAATAAAAAGAGACAAAGAAGAGCACTATATAATAATAAAGGGGACAATCCAACAAGAAGATATATATATGCACCCAACATGGGACCACCCAAATAACATAAAACAATAACAAACATAAAGGAACTAATTGATAATAATACAGTAATACTACGGGACTTTAACACCCCACTTGTATCAATGGACAGATCATCCAAACAGAAAATGAACAAGCAAAGAGGGGGTTTGAATGACACACTAGACCAGATGTATCTAACAGATATATTCAGAACATTTTATTCTAAAACAGCAGAATATACATTCTTTTCAAGTGCACACAGAACATCCTCCAGAATAGATCACATATTAGCCCACAAAACAAGCCTCAACAAATTTAAAAAGATCAAAGTCATACCATGCATCTTTTCTGACCACAATGCTATGAAACTAGAAATCAACCGTAAGTAAAAATCTGGAAAGACCACAAAAACATGGAAGTTACATAACATGCTACTAAACAATGAATGGTTTAACCAAGAAATCAAAGAACAAATAAAAAAGTACACGGAAACAAAAATGAAAACATAACAGCCCAAAACCCTTGGGATGCCGCAAAAGCTATTCTAAGAGGGAAGTTCATGAAAATACATACCTACCTCAAGAAGCAAGAAAAATCTCAAAGAAATAACCCAACCTTACAACCTAAAGGAGCTAGAAAAAGAAGAAAAAATAAAACCCCGAACTAGCAGAAGGAAGGAAATCATAAAAGGATTAGAGTGGAAATACATGATACAGAAACTAAAAAAATGAAACCAGAAGCTGGTTCTTTGAAAAGATCAACAAAATTGATAAACATCTAGCCAGACTCATCAAAAGAAAAAAAAAAGACTCAAACAAAATTAGAAGCAAAAGAGGAGAAATAACACCACCACAGAAATACAAAGGACTGTAAGAGACTATGATGAAAAATTATATGCCACCACCACAGAAATACAAAGGACTGTAAGAGACTATGATGAAAAATTATATGCCAACAGATTGAACAATGTAGAAGAAATGGATAAATTCCTAGAAACATGTAAACTACCAAAACTGAAACAGGAACAAACAGAAAATTTGAACAGACCAATTACCAGCCAGAAAATTGAACCAGTAATCAAAAAACTCCCAACAAACAAAAGCCCAGGACCAGATGCTCTCACAGTGAATTGTACCAAACATTTCGAGAAGAGTTAAGACCTATTCTCAAACTATTCCAAAAAGTAGAAAAGGACGGAAAACTTCCAAATTCATTCTATAAGGCCGGCATTACCCTGATACCAAAAGCAAATGAAGACACCACAAAAAAAGAGAACTACAGGCCAATATCCCTGATTAACACAGATGCAAAAATCCTCAACAAAATCCTAGCAAACTGAATTTAACAATACACTAAAAAAATCATTCACAAAAATCAGGTGGGATTTATTCCCAGGATGCAAGGGTGATTTAATATTTGCAAATCAATGAATGTGATACATCATATTAATAAGAGAAAGGATAAGAACCATATGATTATTTAAACAGATGCAGAAAAAAACATTTGATAAAGTACAATATCCATTCATGATAAAAATCCTCAACAAAGTAGATTTAGAGGGAACAAATCTCAGCATAATAAAGACCTTATATGAAAAACTCACAGCTAACATCATTTTAAATGGGGAAAACCTGAGAGCTTTTCCACTAAGTTCAGGACCACAAGAAGGAGGTCTACTCTGACCACTTTTTTTTTTCCCCACTCTCACTACTTTTATTCAGCAGTGTACTAGAAGTCCTAGCTACAGCAAGCTATCCAAATTGGTAAGGCAGAAGTAAAAATTTCATTATTTGCAGGTGACATGATACTATATATAAGAAAAGCCAAAAGACTTCACCATAAAAACTATTAGAACTAATGATATACTACTATACATTGGCTAATTGAATTAAAAAAAAAACTATTAGAACTGATAAATGACTTCAGTAAAGTCACAGGATACAAAATCAATGACAGAAATCTGTTACATTTCTATATGCCAATAATGAAGCAGCAGAAAGCAAATTAAGAAAACAATCCCATTTACAATAGCACCCAAAATAATAAGATACCTAGGAATGAACCTAACCAAAGAGGTGAAAGACATGTCCTCTGAAAACTATAAAATACTCATGAAAGAAATTGAAGATGACACAAAGAAATGGAAAGATATTCTGTGCTCATGGACTGGAAGAACCGATATTGTTAAAATGTCTATAGTACCCAAAGCAATGAACACATTTAATGCAATCCCTATCAAAATACCAATAGCAGTTTTCAGAGAACTAGAATAATCCTAAAATTTTATGGAACCCACAAAGGATCCTCAATAGCCAAAGTAATCTTGAAAAAGCAGAGCAAAGCTGGAGGCATCACAACCGCAGACTTCAGGTTACATTAAACAACTGTAGTAATCAAAACAGTATGGTACTGGTACAAAAACAGACATGTAGATCAATGAAACAGAACAGAAAATCCAGAAATAAGCCCACAATTATATGGTCAGTTAATCTTTAACAAAGGGAAGAATATCCAACGGCAAAAAGGCAGTCTGTTCAGAAATGCTATCAGGAAAACTCGACAGCAACATGCAAAAGAATGAAACTGGACCACTTTCTTACACCATAGACAAAAACTAACTTCTAATTTGATCAAAGACCCGAATGTGAGACCTGAAACCATAAAAATCCTAGAAGAGAACACAAGAAGTAATTTCTCTGACATCAACCATAACAATATCTTTCTAGATATGTCTCCTGAGGTAAGGGAAACAAAAGCAAAAATAAACTATTGGGACTACGTCAAAATAAAGAGCTTCTGCACAGCAAGGGAAACAACCAACAGTCAAAACCAAAAGTCAATCTGCTGAATGGGAGAAGATAGTTGCAAATGACCTATCTGATAAAAGGTTGGTATCCAAAATATATAAAGACTTTATACAACTCAACACCAAAAACAATCCAATTAAAAGTGGGCAGAAGACTTAACAGACATTTCTCCAAAGAAGACATTCAGAGGGCTAACAGACACATAAAAAGATGCTCAACATCACTTATCATCAGGGAAATGAAATAAAAGGCACAATGAGATATCACCTCACACCTGTCAAAATAGCTAAAACCAAAAACATAAGAAATAACAGGTGTTGGCAAGGATGTGGAGAAAGGGGAACCCTCGTGCACTGTTGGTGGGAATGCAAACTGGTACAGCCACTGTGGAAAACAGTATGGAGGTTCCTCAAAATGTTAAAAATAGAACTACCCTATGATTCAGTAATTGCACTATTGGGTATTTACCCAAAGAATAAAAAAAATAATTCAAAGGAATACATGCACCTGATGTTTATTAAGCATTAATTATAATAGCCAGATTATGGAAGCTGCCTACATCTCCATCCATAGATGCATGGATAAAGTAGTAGTATATATATGGAATATTATTCACACATAAAAAAGAATGAAATCCTTCCATTTGCAACAACATGGATGGATCTAGAGAGTATCATGCTAAGCAAAGTAAGTCAGAGAAAGACAAATACCACATGATTTCATTCATATGTGGAATTTAAGGCACAGAACAAAGGAGCAGTGGAGTAAAAAAGAGACAAACCAAAAGCAGACCCTTAACTATACAGAACAAAGTGATGGTTACCAGAGGGGAGGTGGGTGAGGGTTGGGTGAAAAAGGTGAAGGGGATCAGGAGTGCACACACTTGATGAGCACCGAGTAACCTATGGCCTTGCTGAACTGCTATATTATAAATACCAAACTAATACAGTAGTGCATGTTCACTATATGTAACCCTGTATGTTAAAAAAGTGCAACTGTACAGCTTAAGAAAGGCGCAACTTTTGCGTGGAAGGTGGCATCACTAGGAGAGGCATGGGAGGAGAGGTAGAGGCAGGAAGTGGTTTGGGCAACAGAGTGGGGAGGCGGGAGACGTGCTGCCACACGCCAAGGGTGAGGAGGCAAGGTGGGGGGGTTAAGAATGAGGATATGCAATGTTCAACCTCTGGTCATGGGCATTACTGGCATTCCAATCCCACCTTGCCTCCAGTAAGGCCCGAGCAGGAACTGGGAAGTATACATGCAAACAGGACTCCCTTGCAATTCCCAGAAATCTGTGGGGTAGACAATGGACTTGGCCACAGGATGGGGAAGAGGAAACAGAGCCCATCTCAATGAAATCTTCAAGGACAGAGTGAACTTAGCTGACCTCTGGGTTTCATGAATGTAATAGATGATCACACTGAGACTTGGTACAAGTTATGAAACTGGCTTAAGGTAGCAAGTAGGTGGCAGGGCTAGAACTTGAAGTCAGGTCTCACAGGCCCAGACTTCTTATTCTACTGTTACTCCCACTGGAACAGAAACACAGCCCCTTGCAAAGTCAGACTTGAGGCTCTCAGAGACATAGACTTGGGTGTTCTGTGGGTTTTCCCAGCATGTTAGGCTGTTTTCACAAGCCGAGATAAAAATGGGGATATCGATGCTTGCTATTTCCCTTGCAGGCACAATGACAACAAAAGACATCCCTGAAACATCACCCCTGCTTTTGTCCTGGGAGGATGACAGACTTGCTTGCCTCTCTCACTTCTAGAAGTTCCATGGGAATGCACTGTTCTTGGTCTCATCCTCCCTCACCTTTCTACCTGGCCTAGCATCACCTGAACTCTCAGACTTTCCACGGTGGGAGCCTCAGAACTGGGTGACTCAGTTTTTATAGAGCGCTTGTTTGTTTTAAACCAAAGAACATTCCTTCCTGCTCCATAACCCAGGTACCAGTCAGGGACTATCAGGCACGAGGGCCCTGGAAATCCTATTGTTTAAATGGTGACCAAAATCTTCACAATCCCTAGCAGAGGGCCTTGGGCCCAAGTCAGTGATGGGTTATGGGGCTTTGGATAAATCCTTTTTCCTGCCTGGACCTCAGCTTCCTGATGTGCAAAATGAGGGGAAATGGACTCCAGGCAGATCAGTGATTTCCAAAGTGGGGTCCATAAAGTTGGCAGGAGAAGCCAATGAGATATTGCCAACATCTTTGAAAGCCTAAGGGAATCACATTGTTGTCGTGGAGTGGAGGACACCGAATCTCTGGCTTTGGGCTGGAATTAGACCCTCTCATGTTAGCTCTGTCTGCCAATCAGAAATTCATTGGGGTAGTTACGTTCGTGGAAAAATATACAAGTAAAACTAACAAATGATTAATTAGTAAATACAGTTCAGAAAATAAAAGCTTCTAAAATAGGTCTATGGAGGAAGGACCTGGGAAATATCAAAGGTGCTTGGAGAACATATAGATGATAAAATCTCTAAGATAATAAGCAAAATGATGTGTCCTCCCAAGAATGAGTGACAAGTGAAACATTGAGAAACTCAGGGATGCTGCAAGCAAAGCCAGTGTAATCAATGCGTAGGATATTCAAGGAATCCTAAAGACCTAGCACTTACTGTGTGGAGACAGCCAAAGTGACACCGGGTCTCATTGACCCCAAACCTGATTCCAGGCTGGTGGGGTGATGTGTGGTGGCCATCTGCTGGATTCTTCCAGAGCTGCCCACAGAGCTCGGGAGCAATGTGACATGCTGCCTGGACACTGGCTCTTCCATCCCTTCTGCTTCCTGGTCAGCTTCTTCCTGCCACTCGGGGGTCTTGGTTGAGATGGTTCCAGCTGAAGATGATTCCATCCCGACTGATGCCAAAGGGAGTCTGGCAGGTAGATATGACTTCACTACAATGTCTGCACCGTGGGGACTGTGGGTTTTTTGTGCCTCTTTTGTCCTGTGCTATGTCTGGTCTGTGCCTTGTGCATGGAAGGTTCTCAACTGACGCACGTTGATGACTGAAGGATTGAATGCAACCCAGAAAGCAGGCACCTTGACTTTAAAAGACCTCCTTCTGGGTCCACAAGAGTCCTGTGTTTGGTGAGGTGGACATCTACTTTCTCCTTGGCTCTCCCTGTCTTGCTCTCTCATGGTTCCTGAAGGACTCTGATTCAGACATGGATTTCTCCAGCTTGAACCACTTTCTAGTCCAACACTGCTGACTCAGGATGTTCCCAGGATTTCAGCCTCACACCCTGCACTGACACTGATGCCCTGTACCTCTGGGTCTGAATTCCTGTTTTCAGTTTTATTGCCTGTATTAGTTTTCTATGGCTGATGCAACAAATCACCACAAACGTGGTGGCTTAATGTAACACAAATTTATTATCCGGAGGTCAGAAATCTGAAATGAGTATTAAAGGCTTAAAATCAAAGTGTCAGCCAAGGTGTCTGTGTTCCTTTCTGGAGTCTGCAGGGGACAATCCATTCCTCATCTTCTCCAGTTTGAGAGGCGGCCAGCATTCCTTGGCCTGTGGCCGTATCTCTCCACTTTCTGCTTCCAACACCACTGACTCTGATCTTTCTGCATCCCTCTTACTAGGACCCTAATATTGGGCCCACCTGGATAACCCAGGACAATGTACACATCTCAGCATCCTTAGATTTACCACATCTGCAAAGTCCCTTCTACTCTGTAAGACAACACATTCGCCGGTTTAGAGACAAGGATGTGGACATCTTTGGGAGGGAGGGGACATGATTCTGCCTACTGCACAGCCCCACCCCACGGCTGGCACAGAGATCTCCTGAGGTGTCTAAACAATATGGTGGGTGTGGCATGACCATGAAGAAGGCTCCTTTTCCGAGTCCGTTCCCCATGGACTCTGGGCTATCCATAGAGCCCCCGAGGATGGAAGGGATCTTGCGTCAGTGCTATTGGGTGTGACTGGAAAGGTTCTTTCTGAGGTGCCCACTGGAAACCACAGTGCCATTTACTGGATGTTGTGGTTCTAGGATATTGCCCCACTAATCTGATCACAGGCCTTAGAGTCCTAAAGAGCTAAAAAAAAAAATTTCTAAGGTTGAATACCTGTAGTGGCCTTCAGAGTCTTCATCTTCAGCCCCCACTGCTTGGAATTATCTTTGAACAGAAGCCACTGTGGAGAATGGGAGAGTATCTGTGGCCGGGGACGGCCGACTGAATGATGCAGTATAGGATTCCGAGCAGTGCAAGAAAATAAGGCACTCGGGGAGGTCTCCGCATCTCCTCCACCTTACTTTGCGGCAACTTACAGGTAGTCCTGCCACAACCCTCAACCCGAGCCCGGATAGGTTTGGTCCCCGGCCAGACCACAGGATGTGGTCTCCCGCTGATGCTCAGGCCCTAGGGCAGACCCATCCGTGCAGACCCGAGGCTGTCCTGGCTGGCATGGGCACGCTGGCGGGCAAATGCTGATACCGCTTCAAAGAACCGCCCTTCCAGGTGCTGAGGGCGGCTTTCCTGACGCTCACGCGGTGTCACTGTTTATTTTCACAAGGCACCCAGCTGTTGTGGTGATGATATTTATATCAATAAGTGCTCTATTCATCTGCCGATTTTAGGGGATGCTTGCCAGCAGCATATGGCAGCCAACCCCACGGCTCTTCTGAGCCTGATGTTTTTGCATCTGGGGAAATCAATTCTCAAAGGCTGTACCAACATCTGGGGCTGAGAAATCTCCGTTTATCCAAGACCCACCCTGGAAGGGGGAGCTAGAGCCAAGGACCTTGACCCTGGCTTATCTCCATGTCCCAAAGTGAGGTTCTTGGAGACTCCTCCTCCGTGCCTGAGCTCTGGTTTTGCAAAAAGGGATTCTGGAAGAGGTGAACGGCAAACAGGCTTTCACAGACTCTACTTCACTCAGGGGCTCGTGGAGCAGAGTTCACGGTTTTACTTTTTTAGGCAAAGGAATAGGACGGCTGTGCCTTCTGAGTCTGGAACTCCACAGGGGTCTTTGTTTTATGGGAATCCATTTAATTTCATGGTTATCTCGGATTCCAGTCAGTCATCTACCGTTTGAGCCCCAAATCTTGGAGTCACCTTTTTTCTCTCACACTCCCTATTCAGTCCGTCAGGTATTTGGTCGGGATATATGCGGAATCCACTCCATTGCCAACCCCAGGTTCAAGCAGCCATCACTTGTCACCTGGGATGACTGCAGAAGCCTCCTCCTCTCCATCCTCTCTGCTCCCTCCCTTAGCAAACACCCTCTCCCCCTTCCTGCACCAACAGTCTATTCTCAACGCAGTAGCCAGAGGGATGCTTTTTTTTAAAAAAAAAAGTCAAAGTATGTCACTCCTCTCCTCAAAAACTTGTCAGTGGCTCCCTTCTCTCAGAGTAAAACCTCAAGTTCTTCCTATGACCCCCAAGACCCTCCATGACCTGGCCCTGCCATGTCTCTGGGTCACCTGCTGCTGTTGTTCCCACTTCCACTCTGTTCCTGTCACAGTGGCCTCTGTGCTGTTCCTGAAACGTGCCAGGCATGAACCCACCATAAAGTGTTGGTGTGGTTTGTCCTTTCTCCCTGTGATGCTCTTCCTGGAGACGGTCACACGGCTCGTTCTCTCCCTTCCTTCAGAAATACGCTTCTATGTGACCTCCTCAATAGGACCTGCCTTGATCCCTCTATCACAATTGTATTCCGGGCCCCAAACCCGCCTTCCAATCTTCCTTACCCTGCCCTTGTAGTTTTTTTCCATATACTCATCACCTTCTAACATATAATTAAGTACATTATAGGGTGTTTGTTATTCACTGTCTCCTCCACTTTAGAACAGAAGTTGCAGCAGAGATGGGAGTCTGCTGTTTTGCTTGCTCTTATTCACAACTCGTTCCAAACACCTAGAATAGCTCCTGGTGGGTAACAGATACTCCACAAATATGGCTGAAGAACAAGCGCATCTCTCCCGCACATCTCTCCCTCGAGCGTCCCACTGGGCACTCCAGCTCCTCCCGCCCCCCCGCACCCCGCCTCCTCCCGCATCCTCCCAGACGCCTGACTGCCCAGACCTGGGCCCCTGCCACCACCCGCAACTTCTCCTTCTCATTCACCTCCTGCATCCAACTGCTCCCCAAAACCGTGGACTTGGATCTGGAAGCCCAGCTCCCACATCCCAACCCCACCGTCCAGCCTGCCAGCCACCTCCTCAGTTCAGACCCCCACCTCTCTTTTCTGTGCATTTGCAACATCCTCCTCCGCTGTCTCCTGGCTGGCAGGTTTCCCTGCAGCTTCTTCTCCTCACTGGTCCCCAGACGCGGCTTTCTAATGGGATCTCAGCCACACCTTGGCTTACACGCTGCCATCTCTCTCCTCCTTGGACTGCAAGTGCTGTCTCACAGTGCTCCTAGGAAGCCTGGGGGTTCACAAAGCCACCCAGAGTCCTGACTCTCCAAGAGGCATTGGGTGGGGGCAGAAGACCAGTCTGGAGGGAGCTTAACCCCCACCCCAGGTGGCTTCACCACGAGCAGCTCTTGATTAGACCTGTTCCCTATATGCTGCCTGCATGAGAGCTTTATTCGAAGAAAGGGTTCTGCTGCTTACAAAGTAAGCATCTGACACCTACCATGCTGCAGGTCAAGGCCCAAACTCTGTAGCCCACATGGGCAGCCCCGTGCAAGCAGCACTCTGCTGCATTTTGCAGCCTCACCCCCTCCTCTGCTCCCGAGAGACCCCAGCCCCGGCCCCACCGCAACCCCAGCTCTTCTGCAAACAAGCCACACACATTCACACCACCTTGCCTTTGCCCTCCTGTTCCCTCTGCTCAGAGGGCCTCTTCCCAGCTCCCTCAGCCCCACACCCCCAAACCTCTGCTGCCTTCTTCAAGGCCAAAGTCACCTTCTTTTTGAAGTCTTCCCTCACCCTCTGGGCAGAATTAATTGCTCCCTGTTCCCGGCCAGCACAGCACTTGGCGGCTGACCTCTATTACAGCATTGCCACACGACGTTGGGACAATTTGCTCATCTGTCTCTGTAGCAAGACTGTGAGCTCCTGCAGGGCTGAGACCACAGCTCAGATCCATTTTATTTTATTCCCACACAAGGCCAGCACACACACAGGAGTGCACTGAGGTACCCTGAGTTTCTTTCAAGACACCACTTTTCAAACACTCGAAAGGACATTCCCACTTTTTCCACCCAGGAATGGCTGTCCTGCCATGGGGGGCACGGGCACCAGCAGCTTTCCCATGACACGTGTCCTGAGTACTGGGATGTGCTGCAGGCACATGATGCTTGGAGCTGTGAGACCTTGGGGGGCTAAGGCATGAAGCCTGCCTGGACACAAGGGTCATCTGTGATGATGCCAGGATCCTTGGGGTGGCTAGTGGGCAAAGGGCCCACGGTTCAAGCTCCAGCTCTGTCGGTGCGGGCTGCATCTCCGAGGGGGTAGGCTGGGTGGGGGTGTGGCCAGGCCTCAGGCTCTTCTGCAGGGCTGGAGATGCTCAGAGCTGGGGAGGCTCTCTGAGCCCCTGGGCTCAGTGTGCTCAGTGGGATTTGGAGCAAGACCCTCATCAGTGCCTGGCGGATGAAGCAACAGAATCTGGCCCCAGACTGGGGAGGAGGGCTGGGCAAAGCCCACAAGCAGGGAGAGTCATTGCTGGAAGTGAGAGGGTGAGGGGTTGGGGGTGGCGGGGTCTGGCAAGAGACCCCCCCCCCCCCCAGCCTCTGCTGGCAGCCAGCCAGTGCCCATGCGCAGGCAGCTCGGTTAGGTGGAGGAAGCACTATGCTGACCCTCACGCTCCCCCTCCAACTCTCGGGCATGGCCGCCCGAATGCACCCGGGCACCTGGGTGGAGGCCGGGCCCCTCCTACCTGGGCAGTGTCCATCTCATTCAGCATCACCACGGAGGAGCAGTTGTAGTCGAACACCAGCCTCCAGAAGTCCGCCACGGTGTTGGGTAGAGGATGCTGGGTGACCACGAAGGCAGCAGGCTGCTTGTGGCTCTGACAAAGGAATGACACAGGCTTCGTGAAGGACACACCCAGCAGTGATGTTCTGACGGGGAGGAGGCTTGCATGGCCGCCAGAGGCCCCCGAGCCTGCCGAACAGATTGCACAAGACACCTACCTGTTCTGTCATCTGTGAGTGCCCCCAGTGGCTGAGGGGGCCTTCTCATAATGAACTCATTCTCCTCTAAACTAAGACATTTCATTAGCAAAGTGTCACTTGGCTGGGGATTATCCACATAAATTATTTATGTTGTGGAGCTCAGCAAATAATCATTATTAGAATATGAAATGAAAGATTCTGGATGCAGATTTGCTGCTCTGCTGCCCGAAGCACCTCCTGGGACATTGGGGATATCTGTGTTCCTGTGCCCACAGTGCTGGAGGAGGGGTTGGTTCGGCCCAAGGCAGAGAGCCTCCTGAAGGGGCTTCTGTTGCAGGAGGCTCACTCCCGCTCCAAGGCCAGAACGAGGGCGGAGGTGGCCTGTCAGAAGGCGGACACGGTGTGCTGTGAGGCAATGGGCAGTGGACGGTGCTCAGGTTTTAGTGTCAGGCAGCCCTGGGGTTCAAATCCAGCTCTCTGACTTGTAGGTTATCAGTCATCCACCTGCCTATCCATCCATCCATCCATCCATCCATCCATCCATCCATCCATCCATC
>NC_058412.1:120550210-120725485 GCF_002201575.2 Neomonachus schauinslandi
ATCCATCCATCCATCCATCCATCCATCCATCCATCCATCCATCCATCCATCTGAGCATCATTTGTAGAGTGCCTCCCCCCTTTTTTGGTGCTAAGCCCTGGCAAGTTATTTGATCTTTCTAATCTGGAAAATGGGAATCGAAACTCCCATTCTGGGATGGTTGTCATGCAGAGTGAATGAGATTTGTATTTGAAAAGACCAGGACACACGAACGGGCTGTGAGCCCACTGGCAGGACAGAAACATCCCTGACGTGGTTCTTCATCCTTGGCACTGGCGCCGTGGCTGACACATGAGACCCCCAGTGCAGGTCAGGCAAACAAATGAATATACTCAGTTCCACGTTATAGACAGGGAAACTGAGGCCCACAGAAAATAGCTTGTGAGAGTCTGGGCTACGTGGGAAGCTTTGGCGGGGCCCTATTTATTACAGTATCTTGTGAGAAGGTGTTTGGAAAGATTGGAGGGCTTCTCCTTTAGTGGCCTGTGAAACCGGAGATTGTCCACAGCCTACCTTCTTAACAAGCTTTCTTGAGAGGCGGGCCCTGTGGCAGCAGGAAGATGGGGAGGGAAGAGGGGCTTGCCCATCCAAACCAGGGGAAGACCCAGGCAAAAGACCCTGCCAACCATATTACATAAATGATTTCTTGATGCCTTGTGACTGTGGATGTCATGCAGACACCAGGGTCCCGTCTTCCAATGGCCTTCTCCTGGCCAGTGGAATGGTCAAAGGGCGGGGGTGGGGCTGGGGGGTGCAGAATAGTTTCTCCAAAACCCAAACTCCAGCTGCAGATAGCAGGTCTTTGAGCCATTTCTAGACATGGAAAAGAATCTAGTTTTTAAGAGTCAAAAGACAGAATCCGGACCCTGGGCTTCACCCTTTCTGAGCTAGTCAACCTGGAGACAGTCATGCAAATACCCTGAGCCTCAGTATTTCATCCAGAAAGTGGGGACAGTAATACCCAAATACAGAATGAATCAGGATAAGTCTCAGGTCCCGTGATGGTGCCCAACACTCAGTGAATGTTAGTTCTCTTTCCTTTCTCTCTGTCTCTGTGATAAATGCTCTATTAGACCAGCATGCCTGACTAAGCCTTATCTGAAAATATGTTCAAGATCCGCGCTCCTGCCGGGTTTCAGGGATCAGCCAGCAATCCATTTCATGGATAACATCATCCTTTACCAGGGGAAACATTAAAAATTAACCCAGAGGACTTCATATTTTTCTGCTAGGAGCAAAGCTGCTATGGTTACCAGATAATGCACAGACTGAACTGGAATACAGATAAGGACTTTTTTCTTTTTGTAAGAAAGGCAAAGGCCCGGTGATGGCTCACTGGAGAAATGCCCTGTGGACAAAGAGAACACAATCAGCACCAGAGCTTGGCAGAAGGCATTTGGCTCCAGGCAGCATCTAACCTACTAAGTCGAGGCCAGAAGCATGTTTGCTCCCTGCATAGATGAGGAAGCCAGGGAGAGGGAGTTGGGACAAGTGGGAGAAAAAGCAATGAGGAACTTGGAAGTGTGATTACACCCCCAGGCCCCATCTCTTGCCCCGCCCCCCCCACATGTGCACACACACACCGACATGCACACATACACGTACATGCACACATTGATCCTGGAGGGCTCTAAGCTAAAGCCAGAGGTTTCCCCTCCACCTCTAGCTATTTGATCTGACCAGGACAAAGCTCCCTGCTTTGGGACCCATAGGAGGGAGTCCGTGGAGGACTCCCCCTGTGGACAGAGGCCAGGGCAGGCCCCGACAGAGCTGATAGGCATTGAGCTCCCATCACTTCTCTGCCTCCAACACCAAGGGCCCTTGGGGAAAGTTTCAGGAGGATCAGAGGTCAGAGAAGTAGTTGGCTTTGACCCCAAGAGAGGGCACTGCACATTCCTGCCTGTTCTGGGGGAGATGGGAAGTCCACGTGGGCTGGATGGACGTGACCTTGGACATGAGTGGGGAAGGGAATCTGGAAGGGCTTATTTCCAATCAGGCAATGGTATTCTTGGTCCTGAGCCTCGGGAGGCAAGATGTCTGCGTTTTCCTGGATTGCACAAACTGTGGGGAGGCCCGCGGAATTAATCTAGAGTGAGTTCTGGGTTCTGGCTCTGCCACTAGCTTTCTGGGGGTGACCTTGAGCAAGTCTCTTCCTCTTTCTGGCCTCAGTTTCCTTTGCTGAAAAGTACAAGGATGAGACCGGATGATCCACGGCTCCTTCCTGCTGCAAACGTCTCTACATCCAGGAGGTGGAGGGATGACCACGGGAAGGAGCTGAAGGACCCAGTGGGGAAGCCTAGGAGTCAGGAGCAAGGACTCACTGGGGCAAGGACATGACCTCCTCATTGGGGTCATGACTCCTAAACCAGGTCAGGGTGGGAGTGCCCTTCTTGGACTTGATGCTGAGAAAGCACGAGACAGTGCCCCTGATGGAATAGTCAGGAACATGGCCTGTCCCCTTCTGTGCCCCCTTTGCCACATCCCATCACTTGTCCAGTAACCACTTACTGATCACCTACTACCTGCCAGTCTCATTCTTGCCTCTGCACAGGGGTTATCTGGGAACCTGCCTGGGAGCTCCCCGAGGGCAGAACCTACGTCTGTACCATCTTGCATTCCCAGAGCTCAGGCCAAGGCCTGGCATATAGAATGTTTCCTGAACTGAACGGAAGGCCGAAAGTCAGCTCTATAGGGAGCAGGAGGGGGGACTGGGCAGGCCTGTGCTGTACCGTCATGGACACACACTTTATGCCTTTGGTCCATTCTTTCCAACCTTATGGGAGCAAAGAGCCAAGAACACAGCTTGTATATAGGTTTGGGCCAGAGCCTTCAGGGGGAGCAACGGTCCTTGGGGCCAGAAGATGAGAAGCAAGGAGAGGCTGTCTGGGGGTGGTGGTGTGGGGTGTCAGTGCCCTGGGCTCCAGCCATCTCCACCTCAAAGAGACTTCCCAGTGAGGGCCAGCCAGGGCTCAGCTTACGTCCATCAGAGCGGCATTGACGTAGTTGCTGGGTTCCCCATCCACCGAGATAAGGAAGGGCAGGCAGCGGTCTAGAGGAAGGACATCCATGCTCCGGTTCTTATCGTGATTCCGGGGCAGGAGCCCGATGCTGCAGTCCTCGGGCCGGACTCGGGGAGTCACGATGTTGAGGGTCTGTAGGGTGCAAAGACAGATAGGTAGGCACTGCTTAGGCGGTTGCCTCAAACACAGCAGACAGCGAGGTTCAAACTCAGCCTACCCCATCCTATCTCTGTCCTCCAGGCTTGGCCCTCCAGTCCCCGCCCCCCCACCCCCAGGACTTGTTCTTCTCCCTTGTGATATGCTGCCGTCTCCTGTTGGCTGCTCCATGCCCTGGGAGCTGAGAGCTCCTGCTGGGGCTGTGTCACACCCCCATGATGCCAAGGCCGCAGGGCGGCATGCCCACGTGCAGAGCAGAAACAGGCTGCCAACACCTGTCAACCTACTCATCTCTGTAAAGGGTGGGCCAGCCAGGAGGTCAGGGGGTGGGGGTGGGGAATCTCTAATGAGTGTTATGCATCCCTTGAAGTGTCATGGAAGGAGGGAAAGGATATCCCCAATGCTCCTCTCAGAGAAAGTGGTTTTTGGAACGAGCTGCTCAGGATGGGTGAGAGATTCCCAGGGGGGCAAGATCTAGGCATCTGGAAAATTTCAGGGCTGTGTTCTGCAGAGTGAGTCTTGCAAGTGTGGGGCCAGAGCTGAACTGTCCAGCCAGGAGACCAGATGCTCTGTGCACCCAGGAGGGGGCTGTGGCCTCCATCTTTCCCCCATTCTGCACTTGGTCTCCCGTCCCAATCAATAAAGCTTCCGTTTGAGGGAGCATGGGGGATCTGGCCTGGCTGGGGTATCTGCCCATGGAATCATGGGCCGAGCCCTTGCCCCTCAATTCCTGAAATTTCCTTGCTTCCGGCTGCCTGGTTCTCAGCTCCTGTTGCCCAGGGATGACCCTGGCACAGACCTCAGGACAACAGGCTGGATTCTTGGCTTACTCAGTGATATATGTCCAGGCCTCCAGACCAAAGGTGCCACCATTCTGGCCACATGGGCTGCAAGGTGCAGATCTGCCATGCCTGAGCTGAGCTGAGCTCTGGGATGGTGCTTCTCAAAGTTTAATGTGCAGACAAATCATCCGGAGATCTTGTTATACTGCACATTCTTGTTCAGTAGATATGGGTGGGACCCAGGATTCTACAGTCCTGATGAACTCCCAGGTGAAGCTGATGGTGCTGGTCTCCAGACCCCACTTTGAGTAGTGAGGATCTAGGACCAATACACTCTAACTGTACAGAAATGGCAAGAAAACCCGAGTCCCTTTAGGGCCGGCGGAGCACGAGACTCACATCTATGTTTAGAAACTTGTCTCCACCCACAACTAGGACTAGACTAGAACTAACTTAGTTTAAACACATGATCACAATTAAAAACATGTGTCAGCAGTCACCGAGTGACTGGTTAATAGTTGCTCGTGGCTATGTACCGAATGTTCTGGAACTCATTCTGCAGCTGCCCAACGCAGCGGACACTGGAAGCACTAGGCTTACCCACTCTCACAAACAAAACCCCACGAATGTGCTCAGTGCCGCTGAAGTTGGCTGGGTCACCGAGCCCGGGACTTGCCCATACCTGAAATTCGTCTTTGATCTGGCTGGAGTTGGTCTGGGGGTCCAGCCTGCTGATGTTGTAGTAGAGAGAGCGGAACTCGCACACGGGGATGGCTGTGTTGCCGCAGAGGCATGCTTCCAGGATGGCGTCATGCACGAACACATACTGCTCCTGCCAACCCACGGAGAGGAGAGGAGAGGAGAGAGAGGGTTCTGGGTGAGAAGAAGAGCGGCCTGGGCGTGTGTCGCCCAAACGTAATCCTATGGCGGCGAGGGATGCGCAGGATTTAGATCGCAGAATCACAGCTTCCTCTCCAAAACCCTGAAGGGCCAAGTTTCCCTGTTTCTTCGTGATCGCCTAAGCAAGGGTGAGACTACACTGTAAGACTCAACAGTGTAGTCACTGATGACAGTTAGAAACTTCTGGAACTGCTGCAGCATGGGCTCTTGGTGCCTGCCTCTGTCAGCTTTCACCTCTACCTTGAAGGCTGCTTACTGCAAGCACCTGAGATTCAGGCTGAGGGATTTCTTCTAGTCCCAGGAGCACACTGGGGCTGGGTGCAGGGCGAGCCAGCAGGGCTGAAGATTCAGCACTCCAGGAAGGAGCCCTCAAGCAGTGTCAGCCGGAGAGCTGGGGCAGAAATACCTAAGCTCCTTCTCTCCCAGGTAGGATATTTGGGAGGGCACGTTCCATACTACCTCAGAGCTCCCAGCACACTTGGGCTCCAGGTGTCCACAGGGTGAAACAGCTTGCAAAACCCCTTAGCAGTGTCACACAGACTGGCTTTCTTTCCTTCTCTTTGCTTTCCAACCAGTGAGTCTTGGGATCACCTCACCAATAAACCACATGCCCTCAGCTCCTTGTCTCAGGGTCTGCTCCTGAACCCTGGGCCCCCCTGCCACCTGTGTCCTTTGCACCTGCTGTTCTCTTCCCCTGGAACCCCGTGCTCCCTTTGCTATGGCCCCCATTTCTTCATTCCCTCTGGAAAGTCTTCTGCAAATGCACCAGGTGGAAGCTGTTGCTATTGCTCCCAGGCCCTTAACAAACGTTTGTTGAGTGACTGTTCTCTTGCAGAGCTTGGCCCATCTCTACATCAAACACTTATCCAGATGCATCATGATGATCTATCTGAATGTCTGTCTCTGCACCAGACAGCAGGGACCCTGTGTCTAGCGCCAGCCAGTGAGCCTGTCTTCTGCAAGCACAAATCTGGGAACAGAGAAAGCAGCCACTCGTCTTTCCTGCAGCCTCACCAAGTCTAGACGTTTGCCTGCGGGAGTTGGCTCAGAGCCCACAGCGGGCTCCCTATGTGCATACGCTTGTAAGCGAGGGGATTCTCTGCGGAGCCGGCAGTGACTGGCCAGGCCCAAAGCCAAAACTTGCCTTTGCAGGACTGATGATGGATGTAGCTCCTTATCTGCCCTAGCTGACTGCCTGGGCACCCACAGGCTTGCCTAGAACCAGACGATGGGCTTGTTGTAAGAACAAGCCATGGCTTTGAGGAGTAGGGTAGGCAGAAAAGGCTGCCTAACAAGAGAGTACAGTTCAGGGAAAAGTGCATGGGCCTTGGGGTCACATGGACCCAGGTTCCACCACTGTCCACCTCTGTGAGGACGTAAGGACCCTTTATCTGTAAAATGGGGATACTAGTAGGAGCCACCCCACAGCCTTGTTGTGAGGAGTACAAATAATATCCTGAATATAAAGGACCTAGCGTGATGTCTGGCACATAGTAGGTGCTCAACAATAAAGATGAACTCCTCCCATCTCCCTCGGGTCTTGGGCTCTCTACCTAGATGGAGGGATGCGTGAAGGTCTGCTTTTCCCTCAAGGGCGGGGGCTATGTGTTACCTCTTTTGGAATCCCTAGAACCCAGCCCAAGTACTCAATAATTTTGTTGATGAAGTCATTCCGGCAGGGACTGAAGCAATGCTTGGCACACAGTCTTCTCCTTCCACCAAGGCAGGAATACTATTCAAAGAATCCTTGAAAGTTGCCATTTGGTCCCTGCTTGGATGCCCTCAAAGCCAGGGAACTCACCACCACTCCCCACTGGTACAAGTGCTTGCCCTGTGGGACCTCAGGGCTGGCAGCAGTGTCCTAGCTTCTACTGTGGTCCCCACTGTAGCAAGCCATGTATTCCCTCCCTCCCTTTCTCCCACTCTAGGTCTCTCTCTATAGGATACCCCCACCCATGGGTGTCTGTCCTACCCTGCTTCTCCTTGGCCACAGCTGCAGCTGGCTGCCCAGCTCAGTCCCCCAGGACTTACTTCTGTCTGCACCAGGTTGACCCTCTGGGCCCGGAGCTCACGCACACAGTTGAATATGTCCACTACCCCTTCGTTCTCGGCCATGTCGAGCATGGTGTCGATGGCGATGAAGCAGCCAGTCCTTCCGGCTCCCGCACTGTAAGAGAGGACAGTGTCTGTGTTAGGGATCTCGGGGAGGGACTAGCCCAGGCGAGGCTCCCCGCCCCCACAACCACTCAGCCCTGTCCCAAGGACCCTGCAAAGAGGCAGCAGGCTGCAGAGGTCAGACACAACAGTCTGAATCCTAGTGCTGCTGGGAGACTCTGAGCAAGCAAGTGAACTTGGAGCCTCAGCTTTCTCTTCTGTAAAATGGGAGAGCAATGCTTGCACTGGGGGCTCTTTTAGCAGAACCTGCTTACTTTTGTTGTCCTCATTTAGCAAGGATTCACTTAATGTTTACAAAGTACCAGACATTGTTCTAAGTGCTTTTACAAACATTACCTATTGACTCCCTTGCGAGGTGGTTGGGAAGTTCCTCACCCCATTTTACAGGTGAGAAAAGCGAGACCCCGGGGTCTAGGAGGGAGCACAAACAGCCACTCATTGGCGTCTTTCTGAAGTCTCCTCCTCCATCTGTGTTAGGGGAAACAAGCATCCTGACCTGGTTTTGAATCTCGGATCCACCATGGGTGAACAACCTGCCTGGTGCCCATAAACCTCACACGTATAACCTGCCTCCCTGCCGGGTTCTCTTGAGGACCAGAGCTGTATTTCAGCCTCACATAACAACTGAGCTTATCATACTTGGGGTCAGACCCATGGAACCCAGTCCTGGCTTAACCACTTACTAGCTGTGTGACCTTGGGTAAACGACTTAACCTTTCTGGGTTTCAGTAACCGCAACCATGAAATGAGGCTGATGATAATAAATAGACCCACCCTGTAGCACTGATAGCACAATACATGTACATTGCACGAAATGATGCTGAAAGAGCCCAGTGCATATAAATTACCTAGCCCTATGCCTAGCTGCGTTGCAATTTCTCAGTAAATTGTAGCTACTTATATTCAACAAGTATTTACTGAGCACCCAGTATGCACTAGACGCTGGGATTGGGAGTGGGGATATGAAGATAAGCAGACATGGTTTCTGCTCTGAAGAATTAACAGTCTAGGGAGCGGACCAGTATTAGAGGCAGAGAACAGTAGCGTTTTTAAGTGTTTATTAGATGTCAGGACTTCTCCTAGGCGCCGAGTATATGGCAGCCAGCACATTTCATCTTCAGAATGGTCCCAGGAGTGGGGACCACTGTGCCAGGCGTGTTAGGCGGACTGGCTCTGGAGGAAAGACATAGAGCCATCGTGCAAAGAGAGCCTAATAAATCGTCCCCCTTCCTCCCTTACTCCAGAGCAGAGGAAGGGAGACAATTTATCTGGCTGCTCTCTGGGACACAGGACTTGGGGGCTAACGTTCTACTGTCCTTGAACTGTCATGAGTTATAAAGCAGAGGATATATGCAAAATGCTTAGAGAGTCCAGGGCTGATGGCGACTATTACCTCCCAACCCTCAGTGACCTCCTCTGTGAAATGGGGTCTCTAATTCCCACCTGCTCCCGTGGGGAGGGTAAATGGATGCCGAGTGACAAGGGGCTGGCCCTGAGATGCCTGCAGTTTGTGGAGTCCCTCCTTGGCTTCACTCAAGACCTTGACTGATGTGGACACCACCAGGGCAGGCATAAGTCAAGAACACACAGGGTCTGAAAAGCTGGGCTGGGCCCAAGGTCACACTGGAAGAGGGAGGCAGGAGTGTGTGGGCCAGCTAGCCTTCAGGTCTGGTCCAATTCTTAATGCCCTTGACACGACACTTCATCTCCATTTAGGAGGATTGGAAGATGTGCCAGTCATTCCCCATGTGACTTTCTAGGTCAGAGCTGAAAATACCTCTTCTCCATAATAAGGTGAAGCCTGGCGCTGTCCATTTACTCTCGGTTAAGGACCCTGCAGGCCAGCAATTGAGTTTTAAAATAACAGAACTGAAGAGCAGCATACTTCCACGGAGGTGCCCCGCTGCCATGGCAAGCGGCCGAGGGAGAGCGACTGGAGAAAAGCCTGTCAACTCCCAGCGCTGCTGGCTTACACCTGCGTGACCCGGGCAAAGGGCCCACCTTCTCAGCACCTTGATGTTCTCATCTGTAGAATGGGAAGGATGCTAACGCCCACCCCTCCAGGCTGCATGAGGAGTGTGCCAAGTGCACACGTAACAGACGCTGTCAGTGTGAGCCCACGTCCCCAGGGGGCTTTACTATTTCAGGGCAATAGTAATGATACCCACTGGTACTGCTGCTATTACTTTGCTGTTGTTGTCCCAAGCAGACCTCGGGACCTGGGCTGAACTTGGGGACAGGCAGGGCAGTCCTGAAGGCAAAGAAGAAAGGCCACTGGAAGGGCTGCGTCTCCCTCCCTGAGAGCAGCCCTGCAGAAGCAGCCTTGTTTGGAGCTGGAGGCCGTCGCTTACCTGCAGTGGACCACGATGGGCCCGGCCTCGGGGGGGTTCAGGAACTTGACCTGGCGCACGAAGCCCAGGAGGCCAGTGGCATAGCAGGGGACGCCGTGGTCGGGCCAGCTGGTGAAGTGGAACAGGCGGAGCTCCCGGATCTCGTGGTAGCCTTTCTGAGGAGAGAAAGGGCCTCTGTTCCTCCAGCTGTCACCCCCACATGCCCGCCCAGCACCCACAGGGAGCACGGCTGCCGCACGGAGGAACCAGCCTCCCTGCCGTCAGGGAGGACAGGACCCTGCCAGGATGAGCAAGGGCTGCCACACAGGGTGACTCCTGTGATCCGTTGCGTCTGGGAGCCGTGGAAGTAGGTAATGTAGAGGTAGTATGGCTTTGCTGCAGGACTTCTCAGAGCCTTCAGTGGGCTCAGGTACACTCTCCATCCCCAAGGGGGCATTGTAACACACCCACAGTGTTTGTCCTTTTGACAAGGGTGTCATAGGACTTCTATTCAGCAGAACAGACTCAGAGAAAGGTTGGTTTTAAACACCAAGTTCAAGTCATTTCCAGTGGAACACAAGGCCTTTCAGTGACTGGGGTCTGCCTCCCTCACTGTCTCCATGGCTTTCAAATTTTAAAAAAAAGTGTCCGACTCCTCTATTAGATTCTTATTTAGAATTATAAGACAGGAAACAAACAAAAGCAGAGCTTCTCTGACTGATGGGGGCAGTGGGGCCTGGGGCTCCAGTCTTACCACTCCTCACTGACACCCTGCAGGCGAAGGGCACTTCTCTGCCCAGTCTGTAGTCACGTGTCACCTCGGAGCCCATGCTTATGCGGTGCCCCTACCCGCTTTCTCCTACCTTGCCATCTCCCGCAGATATGCAGAGAGCACCAAGTAGGAAGAGTGTTTGATCATTCTTTCAGTTAAGGAAGAGTCACCGAGGGTTATCTGTGCCAAGCCTTGTGCTAGGCACTGTGAAGGCAGAAACAAAAGCCACAGTCCCTGTCCCTGGAGCAGCTCATGGTCTAGCTGGAGAGGCAGAACTCCTAAGTGGATAATCCTATTAAAGTGCTTAAAGAAGCGTCAGGTAACCCCCCCTGGGGAAGGAGAAATCAGAGAAGGCTTCCTGGAGGAGGTGATGCATGCCCTGAGTCTTGAAATACATTAAGAGTGAAAATAACAGCTAACATTTATTGAGCACACACTGCATGCCTGTTACTCTTCTGAACATTTCAGTGTATTAACTCATTTAATCCTCCTACCAGTCCTTATGTTATCTCTGTTTTACGGATGAGGACATTGAGGCTAAGCCAGGTTAAGGAACACAACCAGGTCACACAACTCGTGAGCTGTAACCCAGTCTGGACCCTGGCTGTCGGCCTCCACAGTCTGCACTCCTAGTCAGTATGAGACACTGAGGCCTGAGTGTTGCCCGGTGGAAGAGATGGCAGGACTCATAGGCCAAGAGGCAGCCCAGGCCACGGCATGGGGACAGGACTTAGCACGGCACGTGCACAGAATCACAAACAGGGCACCCCCAGGAGGGACTGGGGGAATGCTGGCTGCTAGAAGGCCTCGCATCTCACACCGGGTCTCGCTGGGGAGCTCTGGGGACGTTGCCCAGAAGGGGAAGGGCATCATCACACTTGTATTTTGGGAGGACTGTGTTGGCTGCTATGTGCAGCCTGGAGTTGAGTGGGTCTGTTGGGGGGCAGTGCAGAAGGCCCTGATGGTGCCCTTCCAGATCCCCTTTCCTGGGCCAGGGTCCCCATCCCCAGCTCCTGGGTCTTGGCTGCAGACACCCACAGCTCCCCCGTTCTTCAGAGAATTGCTCAGCCGCCAGGAGCCGCTTCCCCTGGGGGTGGGGGTGGGTAGCTGGCATTCAGGGGCTGACGGGACAGCAGGGTGACCAGCTGACTTGGTGAGTCTGCGCAGGACTGAGGGGTTTCCTGGGACATGGGACTTTTGGTGCTAAAGCCAGGATGGCCCTGGGCATACCAGGACGTTGCGTGATCCTAATGGAGGAACAGAGGACTCCTTTGCCTCGAGACAGGATCAGCTGTGTGGTGGAGTTCATGACCCAGAGCTCCCATGGGATCCAGCTGGCTTTGGTCTCCAGCTGAGAGCACGCCCTCGCTTGGCTCCTTCTGCTGCCCTGTCCCACCTCCCTCTCTTCCTCCCCTTCTCAGAGCTCCTCCTCCAGCTTCAGCAAGCGCACCCAAAGCCCTGCCTCAGGGTCGGCTTCCCAGAAACCCAAACCGAGATGGGGTGAGACCAGAGGCAGAGAGCCCCATAGGAAGCTGGGGCAGGAGTCCGGGTGGGAGTGAACAAAGGCCCAGATGAAGGACCTCATGGACGAGCTGAAATAGCAGAAGAGGAAACAGCTTCAGGAACACTCAGTTTTTCATTCCATTCTCCAGGTCAGCTCAGCCCCGGGGAGCCCTTGTTTGAGCCCTCACCACCTCCACTGCGGTCATGGATCAGGGGTCCTCCCTCCCTGATGGGACTGTGCTCTCTTCGAGGGCGGACACCACTTTCTGCTTATTGTTTCTGGATCCCCAGCTCAGGAACTGATTTTGAGCTAATGACCTGGGCAGTGTTTGCTGAGCGCCTGCCTGCAGTTCTCTAAGGCCTCCCTGCTCAGGTGTGGGGCCCAGGATGGGTCCCCATGTCGCCACTACTCATCTCACTCCCTGGACTAACTGCATACATGCCAGACAGGATGGGGACCCTGCCAGGTCCTCTTCTGTGGCCTCTGTCCCTGGGCCTCAGCTGTAGGAGTGCTGGCTGCTAGTGACTCCCCTTTTCTGGAGAGGTGCCCTCAGCTGACAGGACCCAACTTGGGCCGGAGGTGCCCTCTCAGTGGCTGGTCCACAGTCAGTGAGTTGATCGAGGCAAGGGGGCCAAGTCTGTGGTGCAGGTCCTGCTCTGGTAGCCCCCATGGATCAGGCCTAGGTTAGACTCTGCTGAAGACTCTGTCCTTGCTCAGGTCCCTCCCCTTCTCTCTCCTGTTTCCCTCCCTCTCCTGTAAGTTTCTCTTGAGAGTGGTCCCTGGATACACCATATGCACCCAAATCCTTGTCTCAGGCTCTGCTTCTAAGGAACCCAACCTAAGGCCGTGTCGATGTACCTGTTGTCATGGAGAAGTGCCCTTCCCTCCTGGCTCTTCACCTGAGTCTGCAGATGCAGGCCTTTAGGAGCACCTGGCTTGGAGAGGGGGCTACCAGGAGCAGTGTGCCCCATATCAACCTCGCAGCTGGGCAACACTGGACAACTGACACACGTGCTCGGTGCCTAATTTTCTTACCCTGTAAGATGGGAGTAATAATAGTACCTCCCTCAAGAGGTTGTTGGATTGAGTGAGTTCATGTATGCAATGAAAAGCACCTGCTTTAGTAATTGCTCAATAAATGTTAGCTATCATTATAATAGGAATTAAATGATAAATCTAATTTGCGATCTCGTTCCTGCTCATCAAGCCCCTGCCGGCCTCCTTTCAATGCCTAGACCAGCACTTCTCAATCCTGACATCATGGACATTTTGGGCTAGATAATAGTTTGTTGTTGGGGCCTGGGGTGTCCTGTGCATTGCAGGGTGTTCATTAGCATCCCTGGCCTCCATCCACAGATGCCAGCAGCACCCTCCATCCTCAAGTTTGGTAACTAAAAATGTCCCTAGACATCGCCAAACTTTCCCTGTGGGACAAAATCACCACCAGCTGAGAACCACAGGCCTAGAGCATGTTGCAATCTTCTTTCCCCGTGACTCTGCATACTTCTTTCTTTCTGCCTGGCATAGGGTTCCTCCTGTTCTTCCCTCAGCTGGCTCCTTCTCATCCATCACTGTCTGCCTAAATGCCTCTTCCTCCAGGAAGCCTTCTCTGACCACCTCATCTTGCTGTCTGCACTCGTGGCAGGTTTCTTCCATGGCTTTTATCACCATGTGGCATCAGTCCATTTATTTGTCTGTTGAATTCTGTTTGTCCCTCCCGCTAGAGGGGGTAGGGAATCCTCTGGAGCAGGATCCACATCCAACTTGACTGCTGATCTGTCCCTGGAGCCAGGCACAGGGTGGGCACAGAGCAGACCCTCGCTCAGCGAGTGCGCTGAATGAACGAACAGCTGGCTTGCCCAGGGCACAGGCTGCCTGCAGCCACGGGGAAGCTTACCTTCTGGACGGTGAAGGTGCGTATGACGTACTCCGCCAGGGGCTCTGTCTCAATCAGGCTGACTTTAATGTCCCCGTAGACCTCCGTGTCATCCGGCCAGTATCGCACACACTTCACCTGTGAGGAAGGGCAGAGACAAGGACGGATGAGTGCGTGGCCGAGCGTGAGCAGCCACCTCGTCCGGCCTTCCTGCTCCGATATACCCAAGGGCGATTTGGGTGGAATTTCGGTTCAAGGGGTTGTCAGCTGGCTGGGGACTGGCCAACTGCACAGGGCCACGCCCACTCCCAAAGGCCCTGCAGCCGTTAGGAATAATGGTAGTACCTTCTTTGGCAGAGCTCCTTAAAATCTCCAAGTCCATTATCACACTAGGTGAGCGAATCGATCAAGGTGAGATAGGCAGCTGGTGTTACCCCATTTACAGATGGAAAAAAAGCTCGAGTTTGGAGGTCAGATACCTGGTCCCAGGTCACGGGGCCAGTTTTCTACCTCTGGCTGAGCCCTTTTTCTGCTAGATCAGGTGGGGCAGTGGGGCGGCGTCAGCGGAGCAGAGATGAGAATAAAAGTGGGAAGCAGTGAGGGGGTGGAAGCAGAGGGGTTGGGGAGAGGGCCATTACTATCCAGAGGTGGTGACTGGGGGCTGGAAGGAG
This sequence comes from Neomonachus schauinslandi, assembly GCF_002201575.2. NCBI lineage: Eukaryota > Metazoa > Chordata > Mammalia > Carnivora > Phocidae > Neomonachus > Neomonachus schauinslandi. Next base: position 120,564,397 of record NC_058412.1, read on the forward strand.
AAAGGCTCTCTGTTGGGAGAAGGATGCAAGGAGCGGGACTAAAAGGGAAGAGTCTGCACAACGGCTCTCTGCCCGGGTGGTGGGTGCAGATGCTGGTGACAAGCCAGTCCCACACTGGACTCTAGGTCACATTCCGAGGGAGGAAAAAGAGATCATTGTTTTCCCCTAAAAAGAACAAAAGCATTACCATTCCGGGGGACGCCGCGCGGGCTAGAGTGGCATTTCCCACAGTGTGTTCCGCTGGGTGCTAATAGGTGTTAGGTAAAAAAGAAACAAGAAACAAAAAAACAAACAAAAAAAAGGTTTTGTGGTCAAATGAGTTTGGGAAATGCTGGATTAAACAAAGTTAAACAGGCCGCTCTGCTACAAGACTCCTCAGCTCGTTGAACGTGCTAACGCTAATGTGTTTTCGACTCTCCGAGAGGGGCAAAGAGTACACAGCATTTCCCAAACGTATTTAACCATGGAACCCTCTTCTCACTAGGCATCCTGCAGACTAGCATCCCATGGAACCCACTTAGGGAAATGCTGGTATAGCGCAACAGGCTTGGCAGGCAAACGGATGCATTGCTTGGTTCTAACGCTCAGCAGCTGTGAAGCTTCCAAAAAGTGCTGAAATCTCTCTGAGGCTCAACTTCCTATTAATACGGATAGCTAACGCTCACTGACAGCTTACGGTATCTCACACTGCTTGCTAAGTGTTCTACTAATTCCTTACCTGTATTATTTTAATCGCTTATCACTACAACCTTTACAGATATGATTATCACCCCGTTTTATGGATGAGGAATCAGAAGCATTGAGAGGCTAAGAAAATTGTCCAAGGTCACAAAGGGACGGAGCCAGGATGCAAAGCCAGGCCACCCGAATAATTACCATAAACACTGCCTCGTGCAGTTGTTGGAATCAAAATGAAGTAATGCACAGGGAGCGTCAGGCACGGTGTCTGGCTCCTAGCAGGAGTTCCGTCAAGAGACTGCTCCCCTGTTCCCTCCCCAAATCCAAATTAGATTCGTGAACTGTCCATCGAGGGACTCTGTCTCCAAGATGGGATATGTTATAGAACGGGCTGGAATTTGCCTCTGAATTCTTAAATCCTAGCCTGGCCTTTTTGTCCACAGTAGCTGCTCCCTGGGCCTGGGTCCTTGGGGAGCAGTAGTGAGTGGAGGGGCAGAGATCGTGGCCAGGCTCTGGCTGGAGGCCTAAGGGGCAGACGCTCCAGCCCCTCGGGGTCTGTTTCCTCATCTGTAAAGCTGCGGAGGGGATGAGGTGAGAGTGAGCTCAAGGATGAAGTCTCTCTTGGCCCTAGAACCCTATGAGGCCACGAGACGTCCACAGCCCTTTCCTGGATTATGATGACAGCCCAGATTCTCTCTTTCCCATGACCTTGGAGGCCAGGACTCTTTATTTTAATGGGTTATCTGGTTCTTTGCCAAAACAAAAACTTACCTGCCCACTCTTCGGTTAGTTCCTATGGTAAGTAGAGAAGCCCTCTTTCTTCTAGTGTTGTGCACCCTGCCTTTCAACCCAGCAGCCCACCCACCCACATGCCACAGTTTACCAAGTGAGCAAAAGCAAGCTGGGCATAGCAGTCCCATTTCCAAGCCCTAGGAGTAGCTAAGGACGACGTAGGAGAGAGTCGAGATAGAGCAGAGCAGGAGACCAAGGCCTGAACCCTGAGGAATATCAAGGTTTAGAGGTAAGGGAGCAAAGGGTCAGATGCTCTGAGAGGCTGAGTTCGATGAGAAGAAAGAAGTGGCGGTTGGATTCGTCAGCATGAAGGATGCTGGTGATACTGACTGTCTCACTATGGGTGGGATGGAGAGGGGAGAAGAGAACTGGAGTGCAGAAGCAGAGCCTGTGTGTGAGTCTTTAGAGTCTGGCAGAAAAGTAGGGACAAGAGAATCCTTTTTGTTTGCCTGTTTTGTATTTTCAGGGGGAAGGTACTCAGGAATGTTCCGTATGTTCAGGGGAATAATCTAGCAATGAGAAAAAGAGTTTCGAGTGAGAGGGGAAATGAGACAATTCTTGCATAGAATCTGTGATACAAGGCACTGGGATTGCCTTTGAAAGGGCAAGAGTCACTTCTTCCATAGAAACAGCAGATAGTCTACCATTTGGGTCAACAAAAACGGCCATGTTTTATGGTTCACCCTGATAATAGAGGGGAAGAATGAGAAGATGGTTGTAGATGCAGGTAGGATTGTGGCTTTGTGGTGTGAAGATGAGCGTTCATGTCTGATGGCTTTCATTTCCCCAAAGGGTATGAGATGACGTCATCAACGGAGCGAGGGTGGAGAAAGGGATGACTCGGAGGGAAAGGCCGTATTCCCCGAATGGGAAGCAGTGGTGAGGATTTCTCCCACGCAGGTTGTTGTGAGGGTGAAGTGTTGAGTGGGGGCACATGCCATAAGGCACAGAACAGAGAGATGCTCAGGAGGGCAGGGCCAGCAACCTCTGTCCAGGTAATTGCGGGAGGGGCTTACCCTGCCCACTTCCACGAGGTTCGTGACCATGACGATGCTGGCCGAGTTCTCCTGCCAGATCATTCTCCAAAAGTCCTTGACAGTCTCCTGCATTGGACCTGCCGACAGAGAAGGTGACAGGGTCAAAGACCACAAGTGCAAGAAGGCAGCCAAGAGGCCATCCCTCCTGGTTGGTCGGTCCAGGCTCAGAACAGGTGAGCGAGAGTGAGGCCAGATGATTCTCGCTGGGACACCTGAGTCACTGAGACCAGGGCCAGAGTATGGAAAAGCAAAGCGGCATTCCAAACTAGCATGGTCTACAGCATCCATGGAAATGTCCACAGCCTTTCCTCTTCCCTCTGCTGTCCTCCTGCTCAGAGGCTGTCCCCCAGCCCCACTTGCCCCCCATCCATCACCTTATCGGGACTATATTATGGGTTAATAAAATAGCTTAAGGGAATTTTCATAAAAATTGGGCTCCAGAACCTCAGTGAGAGACAGGGAGGAAATTGGGGTTGCAGGGGGCGGGGAGGAGGACAGAGAGCTGCCAGGAGCCGGATGCTCACAGTGCAAACAGTAGAGGCCTGATTTTGAGCTTGACAAACACAAGGAGCATTCCTCTGGAGCCCAAACAGGAGGGAGGGGAAAGAAATGGACAAGGAAAGCGAGATAGGATCTGAGAGTCCAAAGCAATTTCCCTGGAAATTTCTTTCAGTGTCCGGGGCCTTCATTGCTTTTACAATTACAAAATACACGTATTTGATATAAAAATCTGAATAGCATTTTTCTGTATATGTATATATATGTATTTATACATATGCATTTGCTGTAATAAGCAATTATTATATGCATTTTATATGCATCATTATTATATGCACTTTTGCATGCTCTTAAAGATTCTTACCAAGCATGGTACGTGTTCACTGCATAATTTTTCTATAATATAGAAGTATCACACTTTATTTAAGCAATCTACCAATTGTTGGGCACTTAAGATTTTTCACTTTTTTCCCATTAGAGATAACACTGTGACGAGTATCTTTGTATATGTCACTGTCCACATATGTAATTATCCACAGGATTTCCTCCCCAAAGGGTTTGGGAGGTAGGATCATTTTTAAGCCTCTGATAATGGACTGCCAAGTTGTTTTCCAGAATGGCAGAGTACTTCTCTCTTCTAGGCACACACTCATCAAGGAGATAAGGCACCATCGGCTCTAGTTTTGGATGGTGGATCGGCTCTAGTTTTGGATGGTGGATCCTGAGGGCACGTGCCTGAGGCTGAGGCTTTGGGTCTGCCCTGCCTGTGCCATTTCCTAGCGACACCTCCTTCATCTCTCACTCACGTCCCTCCCCCCGAGAGCTGAATTCATCACCTCCTTCCTTCCCAAACAAATGGACGCTCCCAGGAACCTATGTTTGTGGGACTATTTTTTTGCTGGCAGAAGCCCATTCCTCTCTTCCAGTGAAGGGTGAGGCCCCCTTCAAGGAAAAGGGGAGCACTTACCCTGAGTTGCAATGTAGTGCCGAGGTCGATGGTATCCCTGGATGACAGGAGAGAAGCAGAGTTAAGGGCCTCCAGTCAAAGCTCGCAAACACCATAATATTAATAGTTATCCTTTCCAAGACATGCTTTCCTCACAGGCAAAATGAGAACAGCATTAGACACTTCCCAGAGAAGTGGCAAAGATGAAATAAGTAACGTATGGCAAGCCCTTATTAAATCACTAAACGTTAGCTATTAGAGTAGTAACTTGGAAGGGGCCCATACGGGCTTGCCTCAGAAGCAAAACTGGGTGGCTGTTACTTACGCCCATGTACCCAGAAAGAGGTGGAGAAGGAATTGTGGTGTTTCTGTGGGACATAAACCACCAAAAAGTCCTTCCTGGGTCCTAACTGTGCAGAACACTGTGAGTCTCTGCAGGGCACCTGATGGAAGACAACCATTGCATCGCTGGCCCCTTGCATTAGTAACAATTAGAAAAAACTGGGGAAGAATGCCACAGGGCCTCTCTGTGCCACACGGCAGGGCTTGGAATTAGAAGTCCCACTCACCAGGGAGGACCCCGTGCAGCTGTGACTTCGAGGCTGATAAAGCCACTTTCTGATTCAGAGGCCAGTTTCTGATATCCCTGTATATTTCAGTGTCCCAGGAGGCCCTGCCGCATCTGGTGTGGGGTTACTCTGTGCTCCATAACCCTCATCATTGGGGAAGAGGTTGAAGAGAGCCTTCTCTTTTGCCTGGGTATGGCAATACTTGGAGGATCCCCTTTCTAGTTCCAGAGAGGAATTCTACCATACTGGGTAGAGTTCAAGTTTTGGACAAAGATTTGCATTTAGTACATACCACTGGACATAGTATTTATGGAATGAATACATGAGTGAGCAAACGAATGGATGGACAGACACTTTTTCAAACTACAGATGCCAGTTACAGAGCCTGCTGGAGGAGAGGTCACTGACAGCCCTGAAATCCACTTTGCTTTAGGGTTATCCATCTCAGGAGAAAACAAACCCAAACCGTTGATGAATCCCTAGTTTTGTCTCCAATGTTGGTGATCCATCTTTCTATCCTGTTGGCGGGGAGGGGATGAGCTGCCTCCAGGCCCTCTCACTCAGGAAATGAGCCAGAATTACCATCTGTATGGTTTATGGTGAAACAGACGTGGCCTCTCTCCAGTTCTGGATCCACTTTCTGATTCAAAGACTCGTTTTTGAGCCCCCAGTGTATTTCTCCACCTCAGTCTTCCCCTTGCTCCATAAATACCTAGTACGTACCTTCCCATTGCTGGGCATACTCTAGAGGTGCCAGAGTTCACTGTCAGCACCAAGCCAGGGCTGGCGGCGTGGTCAGAACTGCTGGATTAACCACAGTCCTTAGGAATCAACAGCCCCACCTAAATAAACTGTTTGCTAACTTCTTAGTGAAATTATCAGTTTCTTGAGGACAAATATTGCCTCCTCTAAGTTTTAAAAAAAATTTCTATAGACTCTCGCACAGTGTGAGACTCAGAACAAATGTCCAATGAACAAGTGGCTGGGAGCACAGCTAAATAAGGTATGGCTGGAGGAGGTCATGTGCACACACTCTGGACCCGATGGCCTGGGTTTGAATCCTGGCTCTGACCCTTAGGAGCTGTGTGTTCTGGAGCTAACACTTAACCTCCTCGTGCCTCCATTGCTTTTTTGCTGTCAAATGAGGGTACTTAGATTTACAATATAGTGTTTCTATTAAGATTATATGGCAGTTACTATGCGCCAGGCACTGCAGTCTAAGATTTAACATACATGACTTTATCTTATTAGTATTTTATTGGTCATCTGGCAAACATTTATTGGGTGCCTCCCGTGACCGCTTGGGAGATGGTGAGATCAGAAGCCCTTCCCGCCTCACCGCTCTGCCTCTAATGCAAAACAGAGCCCCCCTCTGACACACGAGAAGTAGGAAGGGAGGTGAGAGGGACCAGGAGCTCTCTGTTCCTTCAAGTCAAGATGGACAGGGTTTCCCAGGCTTGCAGGAAGAATTAGACACTGGGAATTTTCTTGAGTAGGTTTGGGAACAGAAAATAGTCCCCTAGAGTGTGGAAGGATGTGGTTTCTCAAGCCCACCCTCTTCCATCAGCCGCATCGTCACTCCTAGTTACAGTCCTTGTCCTTCCTGACCCAGGCCACAGCACTGGCCGCTTGCTGGCCTCCCTGCCTCCAGTCCGGTCCCATCTCCCATCTGCTTCTGACCGGAGTGAACTCCACAGTGCACATCGGATTACGTTATTTCCCCACCCAACAGCCTGCAGTGGCTCCCCGCGGTGTGTGCAGTCATGTCCGGATGTCCTAGCTCAGGACTAATCACCCGTCTCTAGCCTCAGTGCCAGGTGTCCCTCTCCATGCCCTCCCACGGGCCCTATGTCCCAGCTTTCCGGCACCACACCTCCAATGAGACCTCCCTCCTCCTGAGCAGTCCTGCAGGCTTCTGCATGTGCCCAACAACACATGTAGCACATGAGCTGCAATACGGTTTTCGTACTTGTCTCCCCATGGGCCATGGAGCCCGCACTCAGAGCTGGGGGCAGCTTTCAGCAAAGGCTGGTGGGTGGCATATATGCATAAACGGGTCTCTGAGGTGAGGCTGGGGCACCCTTAATGGAGTTCCCGTTTCCTCCCCTCTGGCAGCATGCCCTGTTCCTACCACTCTTGCCCTGGCTCACAGGCCATCTTGCTCTTCTTCAGACACAGGAGTCACGTTTCCATCCAGAGGCCTTCGCACAGGCCATTCCCTGTGCAGGGTGCATCTGCCCCCGCCGAGCTCGGCGGTTTGCTCTCTCACTCCAGCCTGGCTTCCGCTTGGTTGTCAGTCACCTCACAGAGAGCCTCCCCTGACCATCCTGTCGGCCCCTCTCTCATTTCTCCGGTTTACTTTTCTTCAGGGCACTTATCACTCAATGGCAGAATGTTCCTTGTTTATGGACATGCTCACTGTCTGTCTCCGCAGTGGAATGAGAGGGCCGACAGGGCAGGGCTGTATCCGGCTTGCTCGTGGCTGTGTCCCCAGCACCGACAAGTCGGCCTGGGCCATCAGCCTTGATAAACGCGTATCAAATGCATGCACGCATGCATGCTGTGGGCCTGTCTGCGCACTGCATGGGAGTCAAGAGGCCCTCTCTGGTCTCCAAGACCCCATCGAGTCCCCAAAGAGAAAACGTTCTAACCACGAGATTCCTCAGCAAAGGAGATAAAAGGAAATGTATTGCTCGACTGGGGCTTTACTGGGGATTTGCCAAGGACTGGTTCAGAAAACTTCCTAACCTTAGAAGAACTTTGAGTTCATTTAAGTCCCACCTACACAGCACACAGATCGACTGCAAACCAGCACCGGGCCTGCCTCCATCCGTCTGTGAGCAATGGGAAAGAGGCTTGCATCCAAAACACATTTATCTCACTCTGAACTTACGCATCTGTTACTTACTGGGGACCCAGATACGATATTTATTTCCAGACTGGTAATTTATAACAGATTCAAGTGGCCAATACATTCTCGGGTATGCAAACAAACCCGCCAGTGGGATGGTTCAGATGGTAGCAGAACCATGGCCTCTGGAGACACAGACAGGGCTGGCCCCATCCAGCTCATTATCCAAATGGAGTTGTTTTAATGGATCGTCAAGAACCAATTGTGGATAAATGATTCCAGTGTGGGCAGTTAGCTCTTCTGAGAGCAAATGTCCAGGAGGATTTCAGCGGGGGTGGAGAGCAGGGCAAAAGAGTGAGGACCTAGAAAACTATGTAGTGTGTGTCTTGCCAGGAATCCCCAAAAGGACTACAGGAATTTTAAGTTTGCTGGAGCACACAGTAGGCTCAGAAATCATGGGATTCCTCATTCCCCGTTCTGCCCCATATTGCTAACAGGGTGCTAGGAGGTGCTTGGTGTCTTCTCCACCGCCCCCCACCCCCCCATGTGCCCGCTTTTCCCTTCTAGACTCTGCTCTGTGCTGTGGGATGGATGCTGACCTGTATGGACTACATCATGGGGTTCCATGGCTTCTGGTTTCCAGTTGGGTTCAGCCAATGGGGGAGCAGAAGCAGGCCATGGGGAGGCTGGGGTGTATGTCTTCTAGATCTGCCCTCGTCAGGCCACTGAGGTTGGCACTGACTGTCAGAGGCTTCTGTTTCTAACTCGGGGATACTGCACCCCACCCTGTTGGTTTCCCTTAACTTTGTTCCTACCTTGCTAACCCCCTCCCCTGCCCCTCTGTTACTCCCTTTGAGTGAGCCTGTTTCCTAATGGGAGACTGACAGATATGTTGGTTATCATATTCTGCCGGGGTAGCATTATTATCCCACTTTACGGATAGCAGAACAAGTAAATAAGATCATAAGGCTAGTAAGCAGAAAGGCCTAGACTCAACAGGCCCAACAACGGCTGAATTCATGACTCTGGTCTCGTGAACTTTTGACTCTAACCACTGAGATCCAGCAGAGACCAATGTCACATATGAAGACAGCATCTTGTAGAGGCTGTTTGGCCTATTTGCACAATCTACTTCTCCAAGAGGGAGAAGGTGGTGGGGTGTCCTTAGTGCACAGAGAACAGGATTCTAGCCATGTAACCTTGAGCAAGGATCTTAACCTCAACCCCTGGTTTCTTATCCTTAGAAGCTTACAGAATGCACCGTAACGATAGAACCTGGCAGGAATGGGAGGTGTTTTTGGTGTTGATGTCATGGAGATTCACCTGCATTTGAAGCAATTTCATTTGTTGCCTGTAATGTACCAAAGTGCCTCTTGGCTCTGACTATAGTCAGATGCTTATGCAACTTTGTTTATCTAGGGAAGCGTCTCTCTAGGAAAGTTAACTTTTGTCGGAGGGTTACCACTCAGATGACAAAAGCTATATATGGCACCTTGGGCTGGCAGACCCCATGTGGGCCTTCGGGGTTGCCACAAGTACTCGGCTGTAGACAAGGTCAAGGGGAAACTGGAAGGAACTAGTTCATTCTGGTTAACTGCATGCTGAGTCCCCACTATGTGCTGGATGCAAGGTGCTGTCTGGGAGTAGATGGGGAGGGACAGGAGGAAAGGCCCCAGACTGGGAGCTATTCCGGTCTGGTTCCTAGTTTGGTTTTGCTGCTGACCCGATGCATGGCTGTACTAAAGCTCTGTAATCTCTTTAAACTTTTTTTTTTTTTTTTTTGGAGAGGTTGAGAGAGAGAGAGAGAGAGAGAGGTGGGGGGAGGGAAAGAAGGAGAGGGAGAGAGACAGACAGAGAGGTGGAGGGAAAGGACAGAGGGAGAGGGAGAGAGAATCCCAAGCAGGCTCCACGCTCAGCACAGAGCCTGACATGGGGCTCCATCTCACAACCCTGATCAGGATCATGACCCGAGCTGAAATCAAGAGATGGATGCTTAACTGATGGAGCCAGCCAGGCGCCCCAAGCTTTGCAATCTCTTTCAACCTCAGCTTCTCTTTCTGAAAAATGGGGATGATTCCCTAACTTGGGGGGTTATTGAGGGGTCTCCATAAACTGACTCCTTTACAAACACCCACCACAGGGCCCAGACATGACTCATTTAGATCCACTGGCTGTTGTCATTGCTTAACTGTTATTATTTAAGCCAGCAGAACACGGTGGGGAAGCCACCCCTGATTCAGACTTCTGCTCCCTCCTCCTCTACATCCTAGCAGTGTGATCCTGGACAAGTTACATAACTAATCGAGAGCCTCAGCTAACTCATCTGGAAATGGGTAGTAACAGCACTTACTTTGTGAGGTTGCGGTACCTAGTTAAGTAATGTTGATACACAAGAGGTGATCTTAGGTTACTATCAGTCCTTCTTGTCTGTTGGACTCTTACTCATTGGCTGAGGCAGCATTGTTTCACCTCTTCCAGGAAGGCTCCCCTGACTACCCAACCCCACCCAACCAAAGCTTTGGTTTTCCTTTATGTTCACACAGGCCCTGATCTGTGAGGGTCTCTTTTCTTACCCAACTCCTTCACCAGACGTGAGTCCCTTTTCAGGTCTGCATTTCCAGCACACACTGGAGGACCCACTCAGTGTTTGAGAAATGAATACCAGATGCACAAGGGAGAGGCTAGAGCTGTGATGGGCAGATACTCAAGAGTGCTTTGTCCAGGCTCGAGACAGGCTGCTCTGAACTGGCCATCTCCTTGTGAACTTTCCTGGGAGGGCCACGGGGACAGAGACTGTGTCTACCTTGACTTCCACTGAAACTCCAGCCCCAGGTCCTGACCACGGGAAGGCCCTTTATAAGCCAGGGTCCCGGGGGGGACTCAAAACCACTCTGGGTGTTTCAGACGCAGGAAATTCAGCATGGGGTGATGACATCGGTGACAGGGGAGCTGAGATGCTAACCAGGGGACAGAGGGGTGACGCAGAGATTGGCACCAGGAGGGGACTGTGACTGCCCCCGGAACTAGTGGACGACGGGAGACAGAGAAGCTGCCAGACCCCGGAGCTGGGGCTGCCGGGCAGAGGCGGGAATTCTGGTGGGTCTGCCTGGTAGAAGCTGGTGCCACAGCTGGGATGCGGCCCCTGCCAGAGCTGCTACCTGAGGAAGTGAGGGAGGAGCCGGACACCAGCTCTCCTTTCGCCCTCCAATCTCCCATCACAGCCCTCCCTGCCGGGATCGGCTTGCCCTCCTTCCTGCCACAACACACACACACTCACGCCCACACACTCACAGGTACACTCTATCACACACATACTCAGATAAGCAATGCAAAGCAGAATGGGGAAGGCCGAGAAATAGATCTGAGAGCAAACAGACAAATGACTACCACAAAGCTCAATAAGTTTTTGTAGAATCAATGAATCATCTGGATCAGCCTAGATTAGGGGGAGCTCAAGCTCACACCATTCCACTTCATAGCCTGTCTACAGAAACACTTGGGTGTCAGAGGGACCAAGGTGATCTCTGCCATTTGTCGAGGCCCCCAGGCTCCTAGCTGAGGTCCTGAGAAGCCTGGCTTGCATGGGTTATGAAAGGACGTCCATTTGTCCCTGGTGGCCATGCTCCCCCTTTGCAGACTCTCTCATTTCCATGGTGAAGCAGCCCCTTTCCTAACTGGGCGTCTGAATCCCGTATTCTCCTCCCTCGGATCAATCTTACCCTTGGCGATAGATAAATGATCCCGAAGCACCCTTGGCGATAGATCAATGATCCCGAAGCTCAGCTCTGCACTGATCACCTCCATGATCAAAAATTTCCAATAGCGTTCTCTTGCCTCCAGAATCAAGTCCGGCTTTCTAAGTTTGTTCGTAAACCACCGATGATCTAGCTCCAATCTTATTTTCCACTATTCCCATGACATGGTCTCTGCTCTCCTCAACCTGAGCTGCTACATACTCTCGGCTTCCAGGTGCTACATTTTGGCTTGTGCTGTTCTAACTAGAGGCCCATCTTCCCCCTCATTAATTTTAAATTCATCCTGTGCTTGGAGCTTTGGTTCATATCACATTCTGCATTCCTGATGGAAGAAGCGATTTTTTCCCCCCTACCTCTGAATCCCTGCAGCATTTTATCTGAACATATGACACTTACCACTTTCCAGTTTGCCCTGGAATTATTGATGTGCATAGCTTATCTTCCTGCTCAGGTTTTAAAGGGTAGAGACCATGGCGCTTTTAGTTTTATGGTTCCAATAGCATCTGGCACACAGCACGCACTTTTAAATTTGTGTTGCATAAATGGCTATACCTTCAAATGAATGAATGGATGGATAAACAGACACACGTACAAATGAATTAATGCATGAATGAACAAGACGGGCAGCTGTCCTGGGGCCCCACAGAGCAGGCTACTCCAGCCAGCCCCAAAGAGGATGCAGCTTTCGATGGATAATCAACGTGGGTTATGCTAATTACACAAATCAGGGAGGGCCCAGGCCCCTCTGGACACGTTCTGAGAGGGCCACCTTGTTGGGGAGGGAGGCTGGAGGACAGCCACAGGTCTCGAGCCTGCTACAACCAACCCCAGAGCCCGGCTGCCCAGCCCTGTGAAGACTCACATCAATGTAGTTGGCGTTGATGTAGTCGGAATGAGGGTCTCCATCCAGCACCAGCAGCCTCACCCGGGAATGGTCGTCTGCAGAGAGAGAGCAGAAAACAAGGCGGGGGGGGGAGTAGAAAGGAGCCTGCGGTGAGGGGCCAGCACTGCCCTCCTGCAGACCTACCATGCATTAGTAGTATGGGCATCGTGCTGCTTCTCACACACTCTCTCATTTGACCCCCGGCGCCACCCCATTATCATCCCCATTTACAGATGAGGCAGCTGAGGCTCGGGGAGATCATTGTGCCTTAAAAAGCACTGTGTGTACTCCTTCTCTTTTTTCCACCTGCCCTTCTAGTTCTAGTTATGACCTACCTGGGTGAGTCACCTTGCTTCTTTAAGTCTTAGTGATTTTGTCATTAAAAGGGCAGTAGAAATACCTTCTTCACACGACAGTGCAAGAGAGATCAAAACACTCAGGAGGCGAGAAGTGTCGGATCTGAACTAACATGCTCTGTTTTCATTATTGCATAAAAACGGCAAATTTACCTATTTTCCACATGTGTGCAAATGCTTTTCTTTTGCCTTTCGGAGAATTGTTGCAAATAGATTGTTGGCCACATATTGTTATCAATACAATCATTCAAGGGAAGCTGGCTCCATCATTATAAAAGAGGTCATCAATAACTGAAAACGTGTCCTGGAGAATACCATTTCAGCACAATCCAGGCATAAACAAGATTTGCAGGGTTTAGTCAATGGCACGTTTACTTCAAATAACATCAAATAAACACCATAAAAAAAACCCAAAACCCTTGTGCAGAAGAATCAGGCTACTCCTTTACAACTAATTAAAGTGCGCTGTGACTCGCTAACAGACGCACACAAATGGAACACCCTGGCTGGGTCTGGTGGGAGCAGGGGCTCAGCTTGCTGTCTGGGTCCCTGTCACCCATCGCTGCATGCCCCTGCCTCCACTGTCTGGTCTAGGACAGGGCTAGGGTTCCTGCTAAGGCATATGCAGCCCTTTGCAGTTTACTGGCATATCTATTACTATGAACCGGAAGCCCCCGAGAACAGGGCCATTACCACTCTGTTCCCTGTTTCATCCTCTCCACCTCCACCTGCAGCAGGCACTCCACAAATCCTTAGTGAGAGCATGAGTGGATCACCTCGTTGGACTCTCACAGCGATCCCAGGAGACAAGCAGCATAGCCCTGTTACAAATGAGGACACCGAGGCTCACATGGACTGACTGGCCACATGGCCGGTGAGTGGTGGAACTTGAAAGAGAGGGTTCTCTGAACTCTGAGCTCAGACACTCCTGCTTCCAAAGAGGGGTCTAAGCAGGATATAGGAAATGGCTTCAAGTGTACATGGCAGGGGGATTAATGCCAGAGAATTGGCCATCTGGTGATGGAAGAGCTGAGAAGCCAGAGAGAGGCTGCGTAACTCAGAGACCAGCACTAGTGAGGAGACGTTGCCTCCCTGGGGATGGCGGGGCAGTTGGAGGAGGCGAGGTTATCAGAGCTGAGGGCTGGGGCCCCTGTGGAAACTGGAGCCTACGAGCCTCTCTGGTTGGAGCTGGAGAAAAAGAGGAGCCTCTCTTGCTGCTAAAGGAGGAGTCTGTGACTGGGACAGAGTGGGAGACATATCCCGGCTTCTTCCTTTCCCCGACTTCCAATCTCCCACCAGGGCATATCCTTGGCCAAAGCCAGCCAGATGCCAGCTGGCAAGAGACTGGGAAATGCAACCCACGGGTTGAACCCACAGGTCAGTAGAAGAGGAGAAGGCAAGGAATGGGTCCGAGGATGGACAAACAGGCCCAGGACTGGACAGGATGCTACTTCATATCCATTAAATAATTCAAAAATTAGTCCTTGACCGTGTGCCAGGCGCTATGATAGACACAGAGATATACCAGATGCCACTTTTCTTACTCCTCATGGGCGAGAGTTGCAGGTGGGAGGTCTGACTCATCTCTTTGGGGGTGATGGGGGAGTGGGGTGTGAAGTCAGAAGTCTGAAGTTCACCTTTATGGAGTTCATGGCCGGTACTAGACTTTATAGACATGATCTCACCCAATCATTTATTCCTCAACATAGCTCTGTAGATTACTACAATAATACCATGATGATATAGTATGTTGATTCTTCCCATTTCACAGATGAAGAAACAGGGGCTCAGAGAGGTTAAGCATGTTCCCAATGTTATGCAGCCTGCACAGGGCAGAACTGGAATTCTATCTCAGGTCCGTCTGAACCCAAAGCCCTGCTCCATCTACACACGGTACTGTCCCTGGACTTCTAGCATCCAGCAGGCACTGCTCCTAGAGTCTGTGCAAATGGTTGGTCCCAGATTCTGCAGTATTCTAGCCCCAGGAGTGGGACCTCCCAGGCGACGACCATCCTGCTCCAGGAGCAAGGAGTCAGACAAGGCCCAGCGCCTGACTCCAAGCTGAGACTGTTAAGCCCCATTACCAGTGGTTACAAAAACAATAAGCCTTAAAAAAGTAAAAATGCACATTGTGCTTTCACTCATTGGTCTCACTAATGACTTATTGATTTAAAAATCTCCTTTATTTATTGAGTTATGACTGCTCCTGGGGTCTATAGCACTGGAAACAGAGATTCTGGTTTAAAATGTGGAGAGGGAATTTTCTTTAACATAAAATGAAAGTTAAAACCTGAAAGCAAAAATGATTTAAAAAACCAATAAGAAACATATTTACTTAAGTTAAATATTCTTTTTTTTTAAAGACTTTATTTATTTGACAGAGAGAGACACAGAGAGAGAGGGAACACAAGCAGGGGAAGTGGGAGAGGGAGAAGCAGGCTCCCCGCAGAGCAGGGAGCCCGATGTGGGACTCGATCCCAGGACCCTGGGATCATGACCTGAGCCGAAGGCAGTCGCTTAACCGACTGAGACACCCAGGCGCCCTAAGTTAAATATTCTTTTTTTTTTTTTTAAATATTTTTTTAAGATTTTATTTATTTCTTTGACAGAGAGAGACACAGCGAGAGAGGGAACACAAGCAGGGGCAGTGGGAGAGGGAGAAGCAGGCTTCCTGCAGAGCAGGGAGCCGGATGCGGGGCTCGATCCCAGGACCCTGGGATCATGACCTGAGCCGAAGGCAGACGCTTAACCGGCTGAGCCACCCAGGCGCCCCCTAAGTTAAATATTCTTAAAGATGAAAGGGACCTCTACCCACCAGAGGATGGTGTTTGTTGGTATTTTGTCTTCATCCATTCATGAAGAACCTACTATGTGCAGGCTGGTTGAATGGCCTAAGGAAGTATTGTCAAAATGATACTCATGCTTAAGGAATTTGTCGGTGTCGTGCGGGAGACAGATTGTACATAGAAGTAGAACTCCAAGGCCTAGAAAGTGGAGAAAGGAGGGCTTTGTGAAGTAGTATGTGAATGAGGAATTAAAAGTAGACTAAGACTTGACCAGTGGACCCTTCCATCAGAGGGTACAAGGAAAGTGAAGACAGTGCTCCTGAAAAAGCAAGCACACTGGGGAGGCTGAAAACCATCTCCTGTCTTGTGGACACAGTGTGAGGGGATTAGCAACATGAGAAGAGAAAGAGGAGGTAGGCAGGGGTTGGGTTACAGAGGGCTCTCCACCCTGTATTAAGGCACTTAGATGCAAATACCCATGCTGGGCTCTGAAAGGCATCCAAATACGATACCTCTATTTTTTGAGGGTATGGAAGGTTATTTTATTACGTAGTGACCAAGATTCACTCCCAGAGGGCTAACCTGTGGCAAATGGGATACACTGATGATGTGAGGTATGAAGCTGAGGGTCAGATCTGGGTTCAAATCTTAGCCCTATCACTTAGTAAGTCAATCGATCTCTCTTAGCTTGTGTTGCTTAGCAAAGTAGAGCCAATACTATATAGCTCATGGAGTGCTGCGGGGGTGGGGATTAAATGAGAAAATGTAGGCATGAAAAGTGTGAGGGCCTTAAGAGAATGAAAAGACAAGCCACAGACTGGGAGAAAATATTTGCAGAATATCAGATAAAGGATTTGTATCCACAATATACAAAGAACTCTTAAATTCAACAACAAGAAAACAACCCTTTAAAAAATGGGCAAAAGGGCGCCTGGGTGGCTCAGTCGGTTAAGCGACTGCCTTCGGCTCAGGTCATGATCCTGGAGTCCCGGGATTGAGTCCTGCATCGGGCTCCCTGCTCGGCGGGGAGTCTGCTTCTCCCTCTGACCCTCCTCCCTCTCATGCTCTCTGTCTCTCATTCTCTCTGTCTCAAATAAATAAAATCTTTAAAAAAAAATGGGCAAAAGATCTGAACAGACACCTCAGCAAAAAAGATACACAGACGGCAAATAAGTATATAAAACTAGGTATATAAAAAATGTTCAACATCATATGTTATTAGGGAATTTCAAATTAAAACAACAACAAGATATCTCTATAACACCTACTAGAATGGCCCAAGTCCAGAACACTGACAACACCAAACGCTGGTGAGGATAAGGAGCAACAGGAACTCTCAGTTCATTGCTGGTGGGAATGCAAAATGGTACAGCTGCTTTGGGAGACAGTTTGGCAGTTTCTTTTAAAACTAAACATACTCTTATCATATGATTCCAGCAATTGCTGTCTTTGGTATTTACCCAAATGAGTTGGAAACTTATGTCCACACAAAAACTTGCACACAAATATTTATAGCAGCTTCACTCACAACTGCCAAAACTTAGAAAAAAAAACCCCAAGATGTCCTTCAATACATGAATGGATAGACAAATGTATACCCAGACAGTGGAATATCATCCAGTGATATTTAGAGATGAATGATCAAGCCATGAAAAGACATGGAGGAAACGTACATGCCTACTGCTAAGGGCACAAGCGAGTCTGCAAAGACTTCATACTGTGTGGTTCCAGCTCTATGACACTCTGGTATGGACACAGTAAATAAGCAGTGGCTGCCAGGGACTTGGGGACAGGATGAACAGGTGGGACAGGGGCGTTTTAGGGCCCTGAAACGATTCTGTAGGATACTGTAATGGTGGATACATGTCATTACACATTTTTAAAATCCCACTGAACTGCACAACACAAAGAGTAGACTCTAAACTATGGACTTTAGCTAATAATAAATGGATCAAGACTGGTTCATTAATTGTAACAAATGTATCACACGGACGCGAGGCGTTAACAACAGGGGAATCTGAATGTGGGAGGGAGGCAGGCAGCACACGGGAACTCACTCTGTACATTCTGCTCACTTCCTCTGAAACCCTAGACTGCTCTAAAAAAAAAAAAGGTATTAGGACAGTGCCTGGTATGCAGCAGGTGCTTAATAAATGGTGGTTCTGGGCTGGACATGAGGCTCAGGGCTGAGACGCTTAGGAATGCGGTGTTCCCCACTTGCCCTTCTGTACCAGATGTAAATCCACCTTCTGCAGAGGCAAGGAGCTATGGTGAGTATTCTCGAAAGGGAAGAATTCAGCCGTTGGGCCTACCAGAAAGGCATTGCAAGGAATAGCAGTGTCCTCATGGTGTATTTATTCCTTCTGGGAGATGCTAATATTATTCTGTGTCCCCTTCTTCTTCTAACTTTACATAATTAGAAGGATAAAAAATTGTGTTTATCCACAGGCACACGGAGAAAGATGGGGCAGCGGGCGATGTGAAGGAATTTATACAAGGTAATTTACAAGCAGCCCAGAACGTTCATTATGCTCTATCTACATTTCGCAAGCCTGAAAAACAGCTAATTTGGTACTCCTCGTTTGATATTCCAGACAAGATGCTGGGAAGAGTCACATAGAGGAGAAGCAAACTCGTCCATGGTGAGGTGAGAGGAGGCTGGCCCCACCTGGCTCTCAGAAGAGGTGGGAGACGGGCAAGGATAGGCTTGTGGGAAGGAGAAAACGGTGGCAGCCAGGGGAGGGGAGACATAGCTGCACAGATATGGAGATCCAAAGAGCTCCGCCGAATACAACTCTAGGGGAACAGAAACACCGCCCCTCTGGAATCAATCTGTTCCTTGTCATTTTAGGACAAAGACCAGTGGTATGTTGCTAAATGTTTAACAAACAGCTCTCTGGAGGGAAAAAAGGCCCTGATCGGTACAGTCTGCTGATTTCTGTGGTATAAATACTCCCACCATGACTAATTTCAAGCTACCAACATGGCATCAACTAGCTCACAAAATTCCTGAAAATTTAACAATCTGTTCTTGCAAGCTGGTATGAATCAGCTCAGGACACCACTAACAGGGAACAAAGCCCACAATGCTTTGCATGATCTGATGGTTTCGGACCCACTTCCCAGTCTAGCCTCATGCTCCCCTCCCCAAATACTATGCTGATAACTATGCTCTTCTTTCAGTTGCTCAAATGCACAATGTCTGCTCTGACCACAGGGCCTTTGCACATGTACAGGAATACCCCCAACCCACCTCCACAAGTCTGGCAACATCTTATTCTTCAGGTCTCTGTTCCATGTTCCTTACTCAGGAAGTCTCCTGTGATCTCTCCACCTCAGACTCTGAGAGCTCCCTGTACTTTTCTTCAGAACTCTTAGAGCAGCTCTATTTCTGTGACTACCCGATTAACCTGTGGCTCCCCTTCACATCCTATTTAAGGAAGGGCATCCTATTTACTGAACTCCTCTACAGTGTGTGGCACATGGCAGGTACTCAATAATTATTTAATAAATGAATTCGTATTTGTGTCTGAGAGGCTGAGAAAGGGCCAGGACCCCTTGCTTAATAGCCATACAGTTGATTTTAGGTAACCCGGCCTGGGACCCAAGGCTCTTTCCTCTACACAGAACTGGAAGGGTGTGCCTGGATCCTGTGCTCAAATACCCCCTTTCCCCATAGCTGATCCATTACCCCCCTGCAGACCCATTCTGTCCTGTCCCCAGATTGGCAGCCAGTTCTGCCTCTGCAGGAGAGACTAGGGGATCGGTAGACTCTGGAGGCAAGTGGGACATCTGTCATACACTAATCACATCACCTGGGGCAAGTTCCTTACCTTACCTGAGTCTCACTTTATCCAACTATAGCATCTAAATCCTATCTACCTTTGCAGATAGACTGCAAGGATTAAAAGAGGTGAGATAGGAAGGCACCTGGTGTGGTGTCAGAAATCGAACTTAAGTATGTAAATTCAGTTTAATTATTATTCTAGATCAGTGGTTCTCAAAATGTAGTCCCTTGACTAATAGCATCAGCAAAGCCTGGGAGCTTGTCAGAAATGCAAATTCTTAAGTCCCAGCCCAGACCGGCTGAATCAGAAACTCCGGTGTGGGGCCCAGAAATATGTATTTTAACAAGCCCTCTAGGAGATGCTAATGCACACTTCAGTTTGAGTGTGCAGATCAATGTTCAATTATGTAGCATCAAAGTGCCCTTGTTATTCACTTCAATTTGTTTTGGGAAAGACCAAAAGATCCTTCTGGAATTGGGCCCTGAGACTAGATGCCCACCTTGCGTTAGGTGGTGAGGCAGAGGAATTTATCTGTGTGGAGTGCGTAGGATGGATGCCATGCCATTTGATTGTCATGGTAACCCTGTGAGGTAGGGGTGTGTGTGTGTGTGTGTGTGTGTGTGTGTGTGTACTTTCTCACAGAGTGGTGGGATCCCTACCCCTCCTGAAACCCCAAGACCCGCTGCCCCCACACCCCTTCCATGCCAGTTCTGACTCCAACACTGCCCATCCCATTGTACCCACATCCCCACTCTGGAGGAGAGTGTTATTTCCTCTTGTATGCCATTCTTTCTCTCCAAACAAACCACAACCTCTGCTCCCCTCCTCCCCCCGGAAAGGTAGCCCAACAAATGGGTCTTCTCAAGTGGAATCCACTTAAGAAGAGAATCACTTGAGAGAGTTGGGGCTGGGGAGAGACTATCACTTAGATATATGATGTGCTTTCTTCCTGTCTTCTGGGCACTCAGGAGGTTAAAGAAAAGGTACAATTTTTCAGAGAAAAGAGATTTGGCTCATTACAATGAACTATGGAGCTGAAATATCATTTCCTAGAAGGATTGGAAATGTTAATGCCATCATCTTGCACGAGTGGATAGGGAGGAGGCAGACAATTCCACTGAGTCTGCCTGGTACCTCATTGAAGCTAAAGGTCTGCACCTTCAATCTTGATTGAATTACCACTATCAAGAGAGAGGGTGGCTGGGGTAGGAGAGGGAAACAGCCCAGCAGGCTCTGTACCTCCTTGCTGTGCCCATTCTGTGCCGGCTGAGGTTGGGTGGCTCCCCTCTGCAGGGATCTACTTGGAGCCTTTGAGGGGGTGTAGAGGGGTTAGGCATAGAGGGGCAGAGTGCTGGGAGAAGTCAGAGGCACAGAGGACCACCTGATGCATTTACTGCTTCATCCTAAGCAGGCTGTCCAGCCCACACTCCACTAAGGGAACTTTCTGGAGAGGAGGAAGGTTTCTCATTCAGGTTCCTTTGGAAGCAGAATCTCAGACAAGGACTTGAGCGCAAGTAGTTGGTATGGGAGGTGATCCCCGGAAGTGGGAAGGGGAATGAGAAGGAGATGGAGAAAGGAAGGAATCTGGTAAGGGGTGTGTCGTCAAGCAAGCTACCACTGCAGACCACTGTGGCTTCATCCTGCTGAAAGCTCCAGTGGGTTTTTCTGTCTCAGGGGAGAGAGGCCAGGGTGCTCACACACCCACTCTCTCAGTCAATGGCTGAAGGCTGCTCCTGGGGATGGTTCATCTCTTGGCACTTCTGGCTTGCCCTAGGCAGGCAGAGAGGGCTCCAGTGGCCAGAACAAATCTTCCGAAGAACCAGGGCACTGATGACTTCTGTACCAAGACCCATGTGTAGGGTCCCACCCCCGCCTCAGAGACCCCAAAGGAGAAGGCAGACTGAGAGTCAGAAGCACTGGACAAGGTGTCTACTTTGTCATCCCAGGTCTGTCTTCCCAGGAATCAGCAGAGAAACCACTGTGAGAAAAGCCTCTGGGTTTGTTTTGAACCTGAGTTCCTCCCCCAGAAGTGAGTCTGAAGAGCTCATCCCAGTCGGCCATTTGTTCTGAGGCTGGAGCCCTTAGCATGATGTGTCTTGATGCAGAAGGATTCCTTGCCAGGGTCACTTGGTACCCCAGCCGCTACAAGCCAGGACGGCTGGGTGTGACCATCCTACAGACTTGCTGTGTGACCTGGGCCGGAGACTCTACATCTCTGGACCATTACTTCTCACCAGTGAACTCAGAGAGGCTGGACTAAGTCTCAGCTGGGTTTAAAAGTCTCTACACTGGATTTGGATTCAGTAGTTATTCATCTTAATTTGCCCTCTGTACACTGAGAGAGGAGAAACTGAGGGTCAGAGAGATGAAGTGACCTTGCCGAAGGTCATGCACCCAGTCAAGGGCGGAACTGAGACTAGAACCCGGCTCTGCCTGAGCCCATGTCCAGTATTCTAGTACACCCGGGCCCAGTGGACTAGGTCTGCAGATTCCCTTGTCCTCTGGCTTCGGGTTGGGTTTGGCCAATGGAAAGCCCCTGCAGGAACTGGACCAAAAGAGAATGTGACCAACGTATGCTTACTTCCTTAGCTCTTCACATCCCCCTCCTTGAGCGTCTCATCTGTTTCCTGCTGGGACCCTGACAGAGTTGATGAAACCTGCAACCTCTGCAATCACTTCCTCTCCTCGCTGTAACTTCTTCCCACCAGCCCAGGAAGCCCCCTCCAAAAGAACATCCACATGGGAACGCTGGGGTATTCTTGAAATTTCCCCTTGTCCACAGTCTCTGCCCCAGAGCTGCTTGAATGCAAAGAACTCTTTGTTCTGGATCTCCATTCACTTCCTTCCCTTTCATTTCCTTGTCATCCCACCCCTGGAAACCCCCCTGTCTCTGCTACCAAATTCTAGACAGCCTCATTTGGAAGAAAGGGCTAATTTAACCAAGGTTTCTCTTTCATTGTTTCATTTGCAAGCAGTGCCTTCCCTCCTCCTCTTCCCCTTTAATCTTCTCTGTCTTCCTGGCCTGGGCCTTTGTCCTCCACTCCAGCCTCCCAGAGCTCCGGGTTCCTTAAGATGCTAATCACACCCAGTTTTCTTCTTGTGCCAAGAATATTTCTATTTATCAAGCCGCGACAGACTTTGCCTTTGGGAGGGACACATACAAGGACAGGAACACTTTCCCTTCCTCGGGGCTGTCTCCCTTTTCCCTTTCTCATTTCAATTCTAGGAGTCTTTCTTTGCTTGGTTCCTCGGTATGTCTTCCAGGGTTTTTGAATGCACGGGTTGCCTGATCCTGTCTCCTTTTTAGGGAGTGCAGACCCACACAGGCCGCAGTGTCCTGTAGAATTACTGACCCTTCCGTGAGAAAGGAGATTCAGGTTTGTTCGAGCCCGTCAGGGTGGTAATGTTAGGTGTTTGAATTCCCTCTGCCTCCTTTGGGTTTCCCCAGAAGGAGATGCGAGAGGAGGACCCTGGTGCACATAGTTTATGCAGGAAGGGGGCACCAGCAGGAAGGGGGGCAGGGAGGTGGCCGAGAGAATGTAGCCCCCAAGGGGGAGTTTTCAAGCCCATTCCTGTGGTGGGAAATGGCAGCCCAGGCCCTGATGGAACTCTGGAAAAGGTGAAGAACACACCCTCAGTGGGATGGGAAGGAGCTGGGCTATTTCATCGGCTAGGGAAAGACTGCCTTTTGCACAGTGTCTTGCCCCAGCTTGGGAGCAGGTCCTCAGGTGACAGGGCAGCATGAGGGGGAAGCAAGTGAGGTGTCCAGGGCATACACCTCAGTGAGGTGCTCGCTCTCAGGGTCATGCAGCCGAGCACGGCATCTCCTTGAATGTTGCACTCTGGGTGCCTCGCTCGCTCACCCTAGTCCCGGCTCAGGATGCCAGACTGCCTGCTGGTTCCAAACACCAGGTGGTGAGGCCGTGGGGTGTGGGTGGGATGCATGCTGACAGCGTCTTCTGCACCCCCAGTGATGGAGTTCAATCCCCTTCATTGTTTTCCTTGCTACTTGGAATCCTGCCTTCCAAGATGCAGCTCTCACACGGGACAGGATGGTTCTCTTCCAGCCCTTTCCTGTGTCCTGTCTCTCTGCCCCCACTCAGGCTCAGTAGCTTCTTCCTACTGGCAAATCTTTGTGCCCCCTGTCATCCTGCTCCAGCTTACCTCCCTCCATGCTTCCTGAATATTCTCTCCTTTATTTGAGAAGCCAGAAGGGAGAGGTCCATGGCTGAAGCCCTTCGGGGTCTTGCAGAGAGTCTGCTTTCCAACATTAAGTTCCTATTTACTGAGCCCCAACCATATGCCAGGTTTGGGGACACAGAAGTACAGTCATCTTCCTGCTGTCACAGAGCATCTATTCCAGTGAGGAAAACAGGCAGTCAACAGATAGTCATCCAAATGCCTCTCAAATCACAATGATGATGAGGGTTAAGGAGAAGACATGCAGTGTGCCCAAGGAGTGAATAATGAGGTTTTGAAGGGCCTGAGGAATTCCCTGAAGAAGTGATGACCAAGAAGGATCTGAAGAATAAGTAGAACTTAGCAGAGCAAAGTGAGGCGGGAAGGGCACTTTGATAGAGTACACAGAGTGTGCAAAGGCCCTGTGGCATGAGTGAGCACAGAAAGCTCAAGGGACTGAATGAAGATCAGTGTGGCTTAATTGAGGAAACTGGGATGGAGAGGACACGATATGAAATGGGAGTGGAGAGGTGGCTGAGGGCCTTTGGATAAGGAGTGCTTAGAAATGCAGGAAAGCCATTTGAAGGGCTTTCAATAGGAAAATGACACGATCCAATTCCCATTTTGAGGATGTCCCTTTGGCTTCTGTCAGAGATCAGATAGGTGGAATTTGGGGTCAGATTAGATGTGCAGCAGTAGGAAGAAGGCTGGGCGGAGTCCAGGTGAGACCTGACAATGGCTCGGGCAAAGGTCCTGGATGCCAAGGATGAGCAGGGAAGTCTGGAAGACAGACAGCTTGGTGTGGCTTTTCATCCTTAGCCCCCACAGGCTTTTGCGTGGATACCTGGCCCAGGCTGGATATCCTTGTCTCTCAGGGAGGCAAAGGCTCTTCACTGTGCTCTAGTCATTTATCTTTTCTTATCTGCACAACGCCCCGGGAGGAAGACATCATTGTACCCAATTTACAGAGAGACGACTAAGGTTTGGTGTGATCACCTAAGGTCTCACAGCCTATAATTTAGTGGCCCCTCTCTAAACTCACAATCTGAAAGGGGGAACGGACAAGTGGCCAGATATTTTAGGGAATGGTATGCACAGTGCTCGAGTAGAGGATGGTCAGAGTGAGCAGCTACCTGTGCCCAGCGCAGGAGCTCTGTGGGAGCAGAGACTGAGGGTCCAGCACAGGGCCTGGCTCAATGGAGGCCCATGAGTTATGGGTCTTAATAACACACTTCCTGATTGTTCGAGCATCTCTTTCCAACGCTTCACTTGCAATAAATCTTGCTGCCTGCATTACTGTCTTCCAAGAGACAAATTATAAATGTTTTCTGATTAGTTCTACCATTCATAGCCCATTCCTAAATCAGCACAGGAAACAGCTAAGCTAAAACTTCTGCCTCTTTCTTCCTTTGCAAGCTGCCTGTATCTTATGTTTTCTTCCTCCAAGTTTTTTTCTTAGGCAACGTCTAGACAGTTAAACAAAACAAAACACTGAACTGTGCTAGAAATAATTTGTTATTCAAGGTCTTTTTTTTCCCTCTGTTTCTGGCTAGATGGGGTAATCCTGAGAGCTGAGACCAGAAATGCAATGCACACAATTGGTGAGATGTCAAAAGGTCCAGGTTGAGTACACCATGGCAGACAAAGGCTGTTGTCAACTCTGTTCTAATCAGACCATGCGCTCAACATTTTGTATGAGGTAACTTTGTCCTCTCTGTATTTATGCTGCTTTGAAGGCTGTACATACCAATATTTGGCAGTGATGATACCGTGTGACCTCTCCTCTCTCCCTGCCTCATCATCTAGCACTGAATATTATGCACAGTCACACACAAATGTTGGCACTCTCCTTGTTCAGGCCTCATTGTCCCTCGCTGGGACCACTGCAGTAGCCTCCTGACCAGTCCCTCTGCCTCCGGTCTCTCACACTCTAGTCCACCCTCCCAATCAGCTACCCGAGTGATTTTTCAAAACTGGACATCTGATCATGCCCATCCCCCCACCAACCCAGTTTATCCCATGTCCCCAGATGGGTATTCAGTGATTTCTGGTTAAAAGAAGGTGGAACTGGGGTGCCTGAGTGGCTCAGTCATTAAGCGTCTGCCTTTGGCTCGGGTCATGATCCCAGGGTCCTGGGATCGAGCCCCACATCGGGCTCCCTGCTCAGCGGGAAGCCTGCTTCTCCCTCTCCCACACCCCCTGCTTGTGTTCCCTCTCTCGCTGTGTCTCTCTCTGTCAAATAAATAAATAAAATCTTCAAAAAAATAAAAGGTGAAATTATATATCTGTACTGATCTTCAGGGACCACGAGAAACTAACTCTATGGCCAAGAGTAATGGTGCCAAGCACTGGGCAAAGGTTCATGTACCTTTTAAAAATAACCCTGTCTTTGTTGTTTGTGTCATTTCCGAGGGAAGAAACTGAAGCTTAGAGAGGTCAGGTAACTTGCCCAGGGCCCCATAGCTGGGATGGAAGCCCAGGCAGTCTGACTCCACAGGGCTCAAACCGCTCCGCTTCACTGCCTTCATCAAACCACGTATGAGCGGTGATTACAGGAATGTTAAAGCTCGTTGTCGAGCAAAAGGCAATGACCTTGCATGCCTCCCCAATCTCAGTACAAAACATGTTTTCCTCCTGCAGGCTCGGGGCCACCAAGTGTCTTGGCCAACGCAGGGCCTGCGTGGCAGACACTCACCTTACAACAGCCACCACCCTAGCAGTGGGGGCTGGCAGAAGTCATGATGCCTTAAACCCTGCCCCTTGTGTGACCAGAGTTGCCTTGGGCTCCTCTGGGCCCTGAGCTGGCTGCTCCCCAAACCCTCAGGGCTCTTACAGGAGATGATGTTTCCGTATCGATTCTTATTGCGGTTTTCATCCTCTTTGGCTGTGTCCCACGAAGCTGTCTGCCCCTCTGGTAAGGCCTAAAAGAGGAAGAATAGAGTGGTTAGAACGGCCTGAGATAGGGGCTTTCTCCATGTGTAGATGAGCCGGGGGGTGTGGGGGGGGATCAGATCCACTGGGATGGGTCACTCAGTATAAAGGGCTCCGCGTTCTTGGATGTGGCCTGGGGAGAACGTAGACTTGGCCCCTTCGTGGACTTACCCACTCGTTCATTGACTCAAATGTCATTGATGCCTTCTGTGTGTCCAGAGTCCAAATCTGGCCCAGTACGGGACTCATTTGCTCATTAACTCATTCGTTCATTCGACAGGTATTTATTGAGTCCCTAATATGTATTTGGCGCTGTTGTAGGTACTCAGGATACAGAGAAATAGGCAAAGTCCCCTTTGAGCTTCCAGTCAACTGGGCGACGCCGCAAGTAAAAGAGCAAACATATATAATTTCAGATTGTGGAAAGTGCTATGAAGAAAATTAATCAGGGAGAAGGGATAGTGATGGAGGATGAGAATTTCTTCAGATTATACAGTCTGGGAGGGCTTCTCTGACAAGGGAACAGTTAACCTAACTCCTTAATCATGTGAAACAGCCAGTTGTGCCAAAAGCAGGACATGCTTTCCAGGCAGAGGGAAGAGCAGGTTTAAAAGAGGTAACCAAATGACCGTATTCAAGGGTGAGGCAGGGAGAGCAGTGGTGAGAGCATCTGGGTGGGCTGGGACAGTTCAGGCTCTGTAAGGTATTGTGGTCACTGGTAACGAGTTGGATATCATTCTAAGTGAGATGGAAAGCCTTTGGAGGGTTTTGAGCAGTGCAGTTAGCTGATCTGATTTAGGTTTTACATTCTGGCTCATGTATGGGATGCAGGCTCTTAGGAGGCCCGGGGAGGAAGCAGGGAGATCAGTTAGGAAGCTGTTGCAATAGTCCAGGTAAGAGATGAGGGCACCTTGGCCCCTTTACCAGGATGGTGGCAGTAGATGTAGCGAGAAGTGATTATTTTCAGGATGTTCAGTTGAATACTGTAGATTTTGGTTCCCTCAGAAGCAGACTTGGAAACAAGGATTTGAATATGAGATCTTCTTTGGAGGCAATCCTAAGGAGCATGGGTGGGAGAGTGGGGGAAATGATACAAACACGGGAAGGAAGTCAGTCCAAGTATCTCAGTGAACAAGTCAGCACCGTGTACACCTGGGGTTTAATCTCACTGGCCCACCACGTGTTGGGGTATTTACCCACAAATTCCCATTGACCATTGGTTGAGGACAATGCTTAGGAAATCCCTTGGCACTTCTGCCATGCTCTGCAGGTAAGCTGTGCATATTCTCTAAGAAAGTCCTTGGGCAACAAGCCACAGGTGTTTCTAGGTGGCTGGCACTGGGTGAGCGTGCATGGGAACATGAGTGTAGAGGGGACAGGGGCAGGCCAACACATCTGCTGTAGGTGTGGACTATGAAGGAAAGAGGGATGAAGGCTGGCTCCTAGACTGTAGGCTTGAAGAAGTGAGTGGAGAGCCGTGGCATTTGCAGAGATGGAGAAGAAATACAAGGGGAGAAAGAGACCGGGGAGGCAGGAATTGCGTGTTGTGTTCTGGGCACATTGAGTGCTTAGAACAGCGCCTGACCCTTGCTGAGTGCTGTGTGCTTCTTGCCATGTCCCACACAGTGAGAACAGTGTAGCAGGGGCCATGTTTGAGATGACTAGTCGACATCCATGCTGAGTATGAAGTTGGACATAGAAGCTCACAGTCAGAGCTGGGGGAAGGGGTGGGAGTCATCAACCCAAGAGGAGACAGACAAGTCCACAACCATGTGGAACGATTAACAGAGTTATGAGCCAAGAGCTATGGAAACACAGGGGCAGGTGAAGTTGCTTCTCTCACAGAGAATGAAGATGGGCATTCAGGGGAGCAGGAACAGCTGTAGGAAAGCTCCAGAAGCATGAAGACCTGGCCACATTTTGATTACTGTTTCCACCCTGCACCCTGTGGCGTGGGCTGAATGCCCTGCTTGTGGGCCCTGCACTGCTTCTGAGGCTGGACCTGCAATACCTTCAGTCTACACAGCTCCCTGTCTGCAGCTCAGGGGAAAGGAGAATCCACTCACCTTATTATACTGGCCTTGCCTTTTCCCATCCATCCCTTACTAGGTTCAGCCCCAATAAGCAGTCCATAAGCCAAACAGTCAGAAATCCCATCAGTGGGCTGTGTTTCATAGGCAGGCAGCACCACTGCCTGTGAAAAGCCCAGCTCATGCACAGTACCCCCTTTCTTGCTTCCAGTCTCCCATGTGTTAAGCCAACCTGGGTGGGTCTTCTAGAGAAGAGGTAGGCACACTTTCTGTAATGGGTCAGAGACTGAGCAGCATGGGCTTTGTAGGCCAAGTACTCCATGCTGCGGCCACTCAAACTCTGGTTGCAGAGTGAACGCAGTGACAGACAAAAGGCAAACAAATGGGCATGGCTATGTTCTGATGAAACTTTATTTACGAAAACAGGTGTTGGGTTGGATTTAGCCTGTGGATGCACTCTGCCGACCTTTTTTCTAGAAGCGTGACCATGATCCTCAACTCTGCAGTGGTTGGGTAGGTAGAACTAGTCCTCATTCTGTGACCTCGCCATTCTAGATGGAATGGAGATGGGGTGGGAGGCCCTTGCCTGAGCTGCCTGGCTAAGCTGTGTTCTCCAACCTCGCTTTCCCCAGGGTTTCAGAAGGGGGGTACTAGATTGTCTTCCCAATCTCTGCCCTAAATCTGAGTGTGACAAAAATGCCACGGAGAGAGGAAAGTGCTTACTTTTCCAACGGAGGGCCCGTCTCTCCTTTTTCTCCTCGTCCTCCTCCTCCTCCTTCCTCCTCATTACAAATGACCATCTCCCTGCACCCCCCTTGCCACTTGTGTAGGACAGCTCTTGATTGCAAATGGTTCTTGCTTTTTACATGTAACTCTTGGAACTCAGATTCCAGCCTGGGGCCTCATTCTCCTGGCCAGGCCCGCTAGCACCAGCTGTTGCAGACAATTGCCGGGCCCACATAGTCCTGGCTCTCCGCAATGGTGGGCTGTGACTGTCTCACAGGTAACACTGGACTTCTCAAGGTTTAAGCCCACTCTGGGGATGGATGTTCTACCTGAAACTCTCTGTGATAAAAGCCAACTGTTCATTCCATTATATCCACCCCAAAGTGGTATGAAACCAAGAATAGGACGCTCCAAATATTTTCATAATTATTTTGGGGGAAAAAATCTGTTGAGTACCTACCATGGGCTAGGGTTTCAGTTATAATTCGCTGAGAGTTTTGTTATGGCTGTACATTAGAATCATCTGAGGGAAGCTTTAAAACTCCCAAAGCCACGGCCCTATTAAGTTCAGTCGGACTCTGTGGGGATGGGACGCAGGCCATCAGCAGGGTTTAAACTCCCTGGGTGATTCTAATGCACAGCCACAGTTCTTGCAAATAGTGAATTTACCTGGAGAAACACTTTCCCACGAGTCTCCTCACTGGTTTCTCTTGCTTTGGTTTTGTCCCCTCCAATCCATTCTCAACTGTAATCAGAGAGATCTTTCTAAAATGTGAATAGGACCCAGTTACTCCCCTTGCCATTATCTTCAGGATAAATTCTAGTCTTTAATTCAAGGTCCCTAATGACTTCACCCTACATGCCCCTCCAGCCTCATTTCTTGCCCTTATATTAATATTCCAAAGATAAGGAACTAAACGTAAGGCCCACAGACAATTTCAGGTGTTTCAAACTTCTGAGACTGACTTTATATATGCCGTTCCCTCTGCCTGAAATTCTCTTTCACCTGAGTCTGCCTGGAAGACTCCTACATACCCTTTAAAACCCATTTCAAGCATCTTCTGTTTTGTGAAAACTTCCCTGCTAACCCTCCCACTGCTCCATTTCATCCCCAGCTAGTCGGTCACTTCTATTATTAGATGGACTCCTTTATATCTAATAATTTGTAAGTCTTGTCTCCCAACTTGAGGATGGGCTACTCCAGGAAAAGGGCAGCATCTTATTCATGTCTGTCTCTCCAGAGCCCAATACTGGCCTATACTTCATATGTACCTGAATCCCCTTTAGAATAAATGAATGGATTGGACAGACGGTTGAAAATATTAGTGGGTAAGGTGGCTTCTGTGCAGTCTCTTTAATCTCAGAGGTGTAAGTGACCTTGAAAATTATCTGGTTGTGTTCCCTTCCACAGTGGCCTTTTGGGCAGTGGACAAGCTGATCCATAGCATCTGCTACTTGGATACCCTCAGTGACAGAGAGCTCACTACCTCACAATGCTTCCTGTCTCACTTATGGACAGTTTGGACAGTGTTTTGTTCCTCTGCCTCTATGTACTTTGCCTTTGCCCTATGCTATGGGGGACCCACAGAATTAGCATGCACCACGTGTGCTGCAACACTGCAGAGATTTGATGAAGATCGCTGTCCACCCCCAGAGTCCTTAAATGGCACAGTTTGGGAGCTGTCTCAACATCCAGACCATACCCTTCAGGAAGCACCCAGCATGCTGATATCCTTTGAAAAATCTTAAGATAAACAAAGCAGCTGTGATAAGTGGCCCTTCTTTGGGAAACCACATGAGCCCCTGATGCAGCCGTGGGAGTCTCTGTGTCCCTGGGTGGGGCTGGGGAGAGGAGGTGTGAGCCTGGGCTGGGATGCTGTTGACCAAGGTAGAGGAGGCAAGGCCTAACAGAGCCACCTAGGAGGGAGCAGTAATGACCCCCCAATTGGCAGACTTTGATCACATATCCATTTCCCTTTTTAGGGAGCTGCAATGTAATAGGGGATAATCTCTTGAAGGAAGAAAAAAATACGAAGGGGTAAAAGTATGAAAGGGAGACTCATCTCCATCTTCAAAGTGAGGCAGCCGAGGGGCATTATTTTTACATTAGCGGCTAGTTACAGTAGATTGACCAGGGAATGGCGGCGGTCATTAGGAGCTAATCACATTCTTTTCAAACCAAAATTGCCATCTCATTATATTCATCCATTATCAATCTCCGCTTTCCTCTTCTCATTCTCTTCTCCCGAGAGTGCGAGCTCTATTTTTACACCCTCCTCTGCGTGTGGAAATGTTTTCTACTCTTCAACAGTGTTGCTTTTCTAAGGCAATCATTTGTGGATGTCCTAAAGGATGCATTTGGGGATGTCCTCATCCCTGGAGGTCTGAGCTGTGGTATTCACAGAATCCTCAAAAGTCAGACCTGGAAGGATCTTCTGAGAAAACCACTGCCTCACTATAGAGATTGACAAAGTGAGGTCTAGAAACAGGCAATGACTTGCCTAAGAACACAAGCTGAGTGAATCCATCTTCCTTCAGCTCCTCCTCCCTCCTTTCCGCCCTCCCTCTCTCCCTCCCTTCCATGGCGACTATCTGGGTGCTAGGCACTGTGTTAGGTCCTAGAAATAATAGCAATGGACGTGGCACACAAGATCTCAGGAACTTAGCTCTAGTTGTGGGAAGGTGCAAACAATAAATAGACAAGATAATTAGTTTATAAACCAGTATATCCCAGTGCTGTAAAGGCAATAAATAAGATGTGAGCATAGACAATGTGTGGGAACAAGGGACTACTTCAGGTAGAGTGGAGTGCGCAGGACCTTTTGAAAAGTTGACATTTGAGAAGGAAAGCGGTAGTTGGCCTGGCACCCACAGCCGGACCCCGTGTCTTACTGTTGAACATAAACAATCTCACAGAATGCCAACATCAGACGAGGCTCCTCTGAGACCAGGATGGGGCAAGGCATAAACATGACCACTGCGTAGTCCTAACTAAACACAGAAACAGTATGAATACTGTCCAAGCCAAAAAAAATATGACGAAACCTCCCCCTACCCTGGCTAAGAGGAGTGACCACTGTTCCTTTGCCACTTACAGCTTTAGCCTCTGTCCGGTGTCCCCTTATTAGAGCTAGCTTCATTAAGGGGACCTTACCACTGCCTAACGATGCCCATTCCAGAACAAAGCCCCATATCACCCAACATAGCCCACAGTCTCGGAGCCCCTTCTCATGTCCTCTTCCTGAGATGTCCTGCAGTATTTAAACCTGGCTTGCTCCACTCCAGGTGTGTTCCTACGTGTTTCTCATTGATGCATTTGGGCTGAACACTAAATGATGAGCAGAAGCCAGCCATGGCAAGAGCTGGGGGAAGAATACTCCAGGGCTGAGAGAAGAGCAAGTGCAGAGGTGCTGAGGTGGAATGAGCTCCGTGTGTTCTGGAGCTTGAAGTGGGGGTGCTCTCTGGGGTCTAGAGAATAAGAGCAAGCAAGCAATGCATAATGTGGATGGGGAGGGTGTGGTGAGCAATGGCAGTTGGTGAACCACCACGAAGAATATGAGTTTTATTCTACGTCAGTGAACATGCTTTGGACGTGCTTTCAGATGAGGAGGCTGAGCCAGTACCAGCAGCATGGTAAGTGGCTTGGAGCTCTTGCCTCGTGAACCCTCCCTTCATCCTTGCTGCCAGGGTTCATAGACTTGAGGATAAAATTCTGATCTGGCGCCTAGTCCAGACTAATCCTCCCTGTGACTGCGACCCACCCATTCACCCATCCAGCCTCGCTCCCAGCCATGGAACTCAGTAAGCCAGACACTCCATGTACCTAGAGAGACCCCGGTGGGGGTCACAGGCTTTTCAGGCCCTGCTGTGCTGAGTCAGTCCATAGGACTGTGCAGCCTCCCTCAGTTTCCCCACTTACTACTTTAGTTCCCTACTCTAACCCAGAATTGCTCCTGATGCTTAGCTGCTTCCTTCGACCTGTTGGTTTGGCTCTCTGGGATATAGGATTTTCATTTTAATACTGGGGCCATCCCGGACAAACCAGGACAAATCATTCACCCTAGAAACAGGTAAGACCGAGTATTCAAGAAATGAGAGTTTCGTGGAGCTGTTGGAAGCTAAAGGTCTGGTCTCCACGGAGGTCCATGAGTTCAGTCAGCACCCACATTTCCTGAAGTCCATGGCTAGCTGGTGGATGGGAAGGGCCACCGTGGATAGTTGTGTTGGTTGTGCACAATGCAAGAGTGCCATGTCTGAGGGAGCATCACACATCTGGTAGACATGATACATTTCTGTATATATTACAAACAAGCATCTCGAGACAGGTGCGCCTTTTGCTCTTTCACCCTAAGGAGCTGTAGGATCTTGTGGTGGCCCCGGCAGAGCCCAAGCTTGCAACAAACGCCTCTTTCTGTGCTGAAAAGCCCATGCCTTAGGATTTATAAATGTGGATTGAGAAGGCAGGAGAGGATGACTAATGACGTCTACTCAGAGTGGCATCAGGAGAGCAAATATTATTGCGACCGTGTCACTAAACAGACGGTAATTTATGAGTTCTGCTGGGGAAGCTGAGTAGAAAATCAGACGGCAGTGAAATGGGGGATTTGTCTGTGACAGGAGCTCTGATCAAGGTGGAAGAGTTGAGTGCGTGTCTGTGTGTAGAGTCACAAAGCACCGTTTAAAAAGCCCCCATTAAAAGCTACAAGGTTTCTTTTAAAAACAAATTTTAGGACCATGGTTCTCAAATTTTGGTAGTCATTCAAATTTCCTAGGCAATTTGGCCAAATGCAGAGGCCTGGGCCCTGTCCCGTGTCAATGCACCTGCATCTTAATGTTCTTTCCCAACTTTCCAGGCGATTCTGACACGTCACAGTTTGAGAACCACTGTCTTAGGCAGTAAGGTAAATGGAAACAGCAGATTCCTGGGGAAGAGTCAACTTAAATTTTAAGGCAGATACTTGGTGCTCCTACAGAGACAGCCCAGAGATGTGAGAGTCTTTCTACGTTGGTGTCTTTCTTTAAGAAATACTGCCTTTTTCTCTCTCTCAACAAATAAAATCTTAAAAAAAGGTGGGGGGGGGGCAGTCTGCTTCTCTCTCTGCCTTTCCTCCTGGCTTGTGCTTTCTTGCTCACTCTCTATCTCTCAAGTAAATAAATAAAATCTTAAAAAAAGAAATACTGCCTTTTTTTTTTTTTTTTACCTGGATAGAACTATTCTTAATCACAAAGATTTTTGCCAGCGCTTTGTAATTCAATGAAGTTGATATTTAGTATTTATATATTATTTTGCAGATGGTTGGGAGAAGAGAAAGGAGTAAGATTCTGCCTCTGCCCTCATGAAGCCTACTGTCTCCTGGGGAAGCTCACACAAGGGTACCTCTTTTCCTCCCAGCTCTGAGCCCATGATCTGGGGGATGCCTGCATCCCATTCTAGGCTACTGACTTGTGGTCCCCTCCGTACACCGTCTCCATCTTTGTGCATGAGCTTCTGGGTGGCTGTCTCTGGGCCAACAGCTCTTTCTTGAAACAAAGTCAGCCACAGTGAAGGGAGGGATATTAAAAGCCATCACTATTGCCTTGTTAACTTTATCCAGGAAAATGGCAAGAAGTGCAAAATTCCTCTTTATCTCCCCAACTGGTTTCATTTTTATTTCTCTTTTCATGGGCAGGAATCTTCGTTTCTCTTCCAAGAAGTGGTTCGCAACATTTCAATTCTTTCATGTTTCCCAGCCCCTGCACACCATGGTTCCCTCGGCCACACATGCTTTTCCTCCACTCAGCCTTCTTCTACTTTTCTTCAACTCAGTGTCTCATCTTTTGTGAAGAT
Source organism: Neomonachus schauinslandi (assembly GCF_002201575.2). Classification (NCBI taxonomy): domain Eukaryota; kingdom Metazoa; phylum Chordata; class Mammalia; order Carnivora; family Phocidae; genus Neomonachus; species Neomonachus schauinslandi. Next base: position 120,599,029 of record NC_058412.1, read on the forward strand.
TCTGATTGATCTTGGCAGTAATAACTGACAAAAAGCAAAAATAAACACCACCACATTCATCCTGGGCTGGCCTTACCCATGTGCTGCAAAGCATTTTAAACTGGGGTTTGTTATGTAAGTACAAGGTGTAGTAAGACCATGGTCTTCCTTTAAAGTAGGGTCTTCAATTCCTTTATTGAGCTTTCTAAGTATCTCCGGGGCTCCAAATAGTGCAAGGTAGACAGTAGGCACTCAGTAAGTGTTTGTGTGCAAATGAAGTAGAAGCATATACTATTAGGCTGCAGGAGTCTAATACTGCAGTCAAGTATTGCACAGGAGGTAATATGGGGACCCAGGGATGGAAGAGTCTTGGCTAAGACCACCCAGCATGTCAGCACAGATAGAAAACCAAGTCTTGACTCTTGGTCGAGGGATTTTTCTCTGGTACCATCTGAAAATTACTCACTTGTTTACAGAGGGTTCTCATATCAAATGCAGAAAATACTGTTTGTTGGATTACAATTATAAGTAGAAAATAAAAATAAGCTCAAAGGAAAACACTGAGTTAATAGTCTCGCCTACATGAGCTTTTTCCTGCTAGAAAATCTTTCAAGTCCAAACCCACATGGTTTACTGATGTCTTCGGGCCACCCTCTGGAAATGGCTCATTTTCTCCTTATTTTAACCCACAGGGAGTGGAGTGAAAAGAGCAGGTGGAGTCCAAGTCTTCCCGTTTTGGCCACGGTGAGTCCCCAGAGTTGGAGAACAGCCATGGTTTCCCCTTTCACGACTGGGGCACCTGCTGCTAATTCCCCAGCCCCTCCCCAGAATCACTTTCACTCAAAAATTAAGGAAAGGGACCAGAATCTCTTAGGAGTCACCTGCCAGTGGGATGCTCTGTGACTGATCTTATCAACTGAGGAGCGAAAAAGTTGTGGGAGAAGCAGAAGGTCTACTCTGCCTCTGCTCAGGAGGCTCTGAGCAGAGAAGGGGGCACTGGGGTGTGGAGACCCCCCATTCGAAGGCTGTCTGCCACTAGCACCCACAGATGACTAGGAGAAACATGGCAACACTAGATGAAGCCAGACATGCATGCAGCGTGTCTGTCCAGAGCTGGAGAATGAACAAATGTTTGCTCTTCATTAGGCTGCAGCCTATTCCTCCCAGCTGTTCCTTGTTGCCTTAAATAGTCTTAATGGGGCTGTAATAACCAGATACCTTCTGGGTGCCCCACTGGGCTCATCATTCATTATGGTGACAGACTGCCCGGATTGGACTGGGATTAAAATGCTTCCCTTCTCTCCATGACAAAGTCACCTCCTCCTGTTGTTTCGCATCTTCTTTGAGCCTGCTGCTCTTCTGACCATGATGATGCCTGGGCTTACCAGGCGCACAGACAACCCCTCTCTCCAGCCAACATCTCCTAGCATGTTGGCAGGCTAGGGTTTTTGTTTTGCAACTGGGGAAGGTGGGAGAATCTGGGCTGGGAGAAACAGGACAGGGAGAAGGGAAGACTCTGCAGTCCAAGATCATGTGCAGAAGCCTCTTAGCTTCAATGTGGCTGGGTTCCATCGCCTCTGTGAGGGGATGTCACATGCCCCATGGCATCAGATGTGACCAGCAGCAAGTAGAGTAGGTGAGGTGATGGGTCTGGGGGCACAGGCAGGACATGCACTGGGGACTCCATGGGTCTCCTTAGACCAGTGTCCCTTAACCTTGAAAGTACATTATAGTTACCAGGAGGGCTTAGAAAATACAGATCTCTGGATCCCACCTCCAGGAATTCTGATTTAATTGGTCTGAAGAACAACTTGGGCATTGGTGTTTTTAAAATTTCCCTACGTAATTCTAATGTGTGGCCGAGACTGAAAACCTCCAGGCCTCATATTTGTATGGGAGGTGCAGTTAATTTGCCTTAGGTCTCCTTGAGTTCCTGGGAACCCAGGGTCCCTGGTCAATCATGGTTGCTAGGACTTGAGATGTAACTATGGAGGGCAGACCCAGAAAGGGGTCCAGTGGGACTATCAATAGGAGGGAGATCCAGCTGGCCTGGACAATTAGTTCCTACCTAGGCTCACAAAATATGTGGGACATAAGCATTTTTTAGATCACTTGGACCAATCCCTTTTCCCTCATTGCATAAATATGGAAATGGAGCCCCAGAAAGGAGAATGACCTGCCCAAGGTCACCCAGATACTTAATGAAAGAGACAGGACTTGAATCCAGGTGTTTTGACTATTAACTCAGAACGATTCATACATGAATTCAAGTCATTGAACTTAAAATATATATATATTGAGAGACTCAAGTTTACATGCCAAAGAGCATGAGCTGATTTTACGTCTCTACCTGAGAGAATGTGTGTGGGCTTGTCTGGGCTCTGGGCCCAGTCTCCTGGTTTGAGCAATTCCATCTTTTCCTTTAATTAGTGTCCTTGTCGCCTACCCGCCTACCTGCCCCTGGTCTCCCTGCTCTGATCTATGCCAGACAATTAAATCTAAAATGCTAATTCAACTTTAAAAAAATGCTGCTCCCTTCCATGGTTCCGCATGACCCCTAGAATAAAATCCAAATTCCTTAGCCTGACAAATGTCCCTTTGCTTCCCTACCCCAGCCCACTCCTTCGTGCAACAAACATAGTTTGTGTGCCACACTGCTTCTGGTTCTCTTCACTCAACCTGCCATGTATATCTCCATGCTGTAGCCTGGTCTAGTCCCTCTGCCCAGAACACCCCTCTTTGCTTTCATCTGATTATTCCTATTTCTCAAGCTTTGGTTTAGGCTTTATGTCTTCCAGAAAGCCAGTGGCCATCCATCCCCAGGCTAGGATGAATGCATGCCACTCCCAAGGGTTCCCATAGCACTTGACTGTGACATTTTGCCAAGATATTGAAGTGATCAGTTTATTTGCCTGTGTCTAAGAATATGCCCTAAATTCTCCCAGAAGGCTAGGGCTCTATCTCTTCTCAGTTCCTAGAGCCTAGTACAACATCTGGTCTATGGAGAGTACTCACACATTGAGTTGAAATTCCACAAGGCTCAGTCCTTGGTTATCATCTCTGTCAATGCTCACTTGCTTCATGACTTTGAGCAGTCTTATGGCTTTAATATCATCTATATGACACTAAGTCCTGAAGTTTTCTCCCCAACTCAGGCTTCTTTCTCAAATTCCAGACTCATATATCCAACTACCTACTATCCCTCTCCACTATCAAGTCTAATAGACATCTCAAACTCAGTTCAAAATTGAATTCCCAGTTGTTCCATTGGCCCCAAGTCTGTTCTCCCCATGGCTTCCCCATATCCGTTAGTGATAACCCCATCCTTCCAGTGGCTCAGATAATAGCCCTGGAATCACTCTGGATTCCTCTCTTTCTTTCACACACCATGCCAATGTACTAGGAAATCCTGTTGGTTCTATCTGTAAGATATATTCAGAATCCAACCATTTCTCACCACCTCCATTGCCACACCTTGATTGTGTCACCTTTGTCTCTCACCATGGCATTACTGCCATGGCCTCTGAACTGGTCTCCCTGATTTTACTCATGTCTTCCTATGTCTCTTCTCAACACAGTAGCTAGAAGGAGTATTGCAAAATAATGTCAGATGGTTATTTATCTTCTCAAATTTCTGCAGTGGCTTTCCATTTCATTCAGAGTAAAAGCCAAAGGCACTACGTGGTTAGATCCCCCTTTACTTCTCCAATGTCATCTTATATTACTCTACTCATGTCACTCTTGGCCTCCTTGTACTCCCCTGATCTGGAACTTTCTTCCTCTAGATTTCTTCCACCATGTGTCTGCTCAAACCTTATCCTTTAATTAATGACTACCTTTCTACCCTATTTAATATTGGAACCCACTTACCTTATGTCCCTGGAATATACCATCTCCCTTCCTTTCTCCACCCTTTCTTTTTACATGGTACTTGTGGAAGATTGTATCATCCAAAGATTGTATTTTCCACTATCTCCTGTTCTGCATTCTCTTTTAGAATCTTGCAAATGCCTCTCTATCCATCAAGAGATGGAGTCTAATTCCCCTTCCTTAGACTATAGGCAGTTATTACTTGCTTATGACCAATACAATGAGGTAATAGTGATGCTTTATGATGTTCAAGTCTAGGTCATAAGGGATGATGTACTTTCTACCTTATTAGCTAAGAGACTTGCCTTTGAAACTATGAGCTACCACGTAAGAAGTCCAACATCCTGAGGCTACCATGCTGTGAGGAAGCCCAGGCCACCCGAAGAGGCCATGTGTAGGTTTTCCAGCTGGCAATCCTACTGAGATCCCAGCAGACAGCCTGCAGCAATCACTAGATATGAAAGGAAAGACACTTTCTGATGATTTCAGCCCCGGCCTTAGAGCCTTCCATGTCAAAGTTTCAGACACCAAGGAGCAGAAGCAGACCCAGTTGTGCCATGTTCAAATTTGTGACCCACAAAATCAATGAGCACAACACATTGGTTGTTTTGTGTCGCTAAGATTTGGGGTAGTTCCTAACACAGCAAATAGTCCGTTTCACTGTGTAACATACTACATGAGCGGGAGGAGGGGCAAAGGGAGAGAGAGGATCTTGAGCAGACTCCCCACTGAGCACAGAGCCCCATATGGGACTCGACCCCTGAGATCATGACCTGAGCTGAAATCAAGAGTCAGACACTGAACCGACTGAGCCAGCCAGCCGCCCCTGAGAGGTCAACTTGTCAAACCCACTCATTTGTATGAAAAAAACAAAACAAAACAAAACAAACCTGAGCAGGAGCAACAGGCAAGAAAGAACACGTAGCATGTTGGTTTGACAGTAGGATTGGAGGCCCAGGAAGCTTATGTCTACAACAGAGCATAGTCTTCAAGCAGACCTGTGACTCATATGCCTGTTATATAGATTCCAGACATCATGGGAGCTTTGATGATCAAAGCAACATCCAGCTCGAGTCTAGGAAAGGGGACGGGCACATTGTGGAAAGATTCCCATAAAGTAACGCTTCCCAATTAACCTCCAGTTAATCAGAAAATGTAACTAGAAGCTAAACATCCCAGTTAACTGATTAATATAATTTGAACAGATTGAACGCAAGGCTGGTCTAGTTAGCGATGTTTCCGTTTGGGGTCTAAATGATGGAACAACATGCACAGTTTTCTCCCTTACTATGTAAGTGGACCGTTTCCAGGTTAGAAAGTTTGGAAAATTCAAAAAGGCACAAAAATAAATTTAAAAAATCAACCCAAATCCTATCACACAGGGATGGATACTTTCAAAAAAGATATCATTCTGGAAAGAAAAGTACTAAAGGAGTCAAATGTATTTGTATTTTTGTTTTCAGATGTTAGACCACAGGTTCTAGAATAGTGTTTCTCAGTCTTTGACTATTTGTTCCCCTTTTGGATAAGTCAGCTGTCTCCCTTAATGCTATTCAAACCTTAAAACAAATGAAATGGTAGGGCTGATGACCTATTAAACCATCATGACACTGAATGTGCCTTTACCAACAGCACTTTCTCTCCTGACATTCACTCGCCAGTCAGAGCTACATAGGTGTGCATAAGCACGTGTGTATAACACTTTCAGGGGCTGGGACTATTCAACAAAACCCCTAGGAAATAAGCCCCAGGGACGGGAGGTGATGAGACAATCTCCTTCAACTATTATCCCAATTTCCTCCAAAACTTATAGACTGAGCATATGAAAAATGCTCTTTTCCTTGGACCATATTTGAAATTAAATGTATGTTCTCTTGAGCTGGTCATTACTCCTATCCATTGACATAAATGTTTTTGTTCTCATAAGTGTGTCAAACATGCCCCCTGCCGCCGTGTTTTATACTCTCCTAGTTTTAGGACCAGACTGGCCCCTTAGAAATCACCTTATCCAAACTCTCCACTCAACTAATAAAGAATCTCAAAACTCAGGGAGCAAAATGATATGCTAATATCACACGGTTTATTGTATTGGAATCTGGCTGTCTGGATCCCAGTTTAGCACAATTTCATGACCTCATACAGCTTGTGAAATACTGCTTTGTAAGCTTTTTCTCAGAATATAGTCTGAGAGATAAACTTAGTCTGCATTATCAAGAATTCCAAATGTGTAGAGTCTGAGTCAATGCGTTCCCATTGCACACAGTGTAACTGAAGCAAGCATATTTGGGGCACATGCTGCATGTGAAATAAAAACCCACAAAAAACTAGTACATATAACTCAGAGCCTGGCATACAGTAGATGCTCGAAAGATATTTTGGGAAGGAAGGAGGAGAGGGAGAGAGAGAGAGAGGAAAAGGAGAGTCAAAGAAAGAAATGCTTGTTTTCAGAGCTGGCTTCAGGAGGAGGCTTGCAAAATTCCTCTGGGGGCGTGAGGTGCTCTTTAGTTCAGGAAAACAACTTAATGAATTTTTCCTCCTATTTTATTTCACTCTTTGTAAAAGGTGAGGTGGGCAAGGCCTGAAACAAAAGGAGGGAGACAGAGAAAGCTGAGTTGTTCTGCATAATAGTGAGGGGAATGTAGGAATTCTTTTCCAGGCTGCTGGGAAGAAGAAGAAGAGAAAAAGGAAGATTTTGAGGACACCACAAAGGACTTTTGGTGGGGAGTGGACAGACATGTGTCAGGAGACCAGAACCTCAGGAGGACTTCTATTCAGGTACTTCCTGTACTTTGCTGCAATCCTTCTCTTATTCCCCAAACCTCAGTAACAACCACTACTCACAAAGTCCTTTGCATTAGAGATGCTCTGGGGAGGGAGGAAAGGGATGAGCAGGGGTGAGGAGAAGGTACAGAGAGAGAGGAGACAGCAGACACCAGAGGTGATACTGACTTGGCAGGGGTGTGGGATGGGTGTTGAGCAGCAGAAGCAAGATAACGAGGCCAGAGCAAGTCTCCCAGAAATCACTGGGTTTTTTTGTTTTTGTTTTTTTACAATAGGTGGGATGGGGTTTGAGCCATTCTGTCTTCCTATTGCAGGAAAGTATGAGTGCAAACTGATTCAGTATGTCTGGGTGGGGACTGAGATGGTGCCTCTCCAGCATGCCCCCAAGTGATGCTGATGCTGCTGGTCTGGGGACCATACCTTGAGTAGCAAGGATTTAGCATCCATAAAACCTCTGCACCCCCGTTGGTCTCTTACCTCATATTCCTCCTTGAATCCGTAGCCCTGGCCTCTCTTCATCTGGGTGATGTGCTGTAGCAGGTCAGCCACCCGGATGGCAGGCTGGAACTGGTCCCGGGGATAGCTCATCTCCACGGGGTCGCAAGCCCGGTAGGGGTGAGTCTGGATCGTGAGGGTAGGCTGGGACAGCTCCCCACGGCTGCCATCTGCTTCAAAGAGAGGGAGGCAAAACACACATCACCTATGAGAGTTTTGTCCTCTGTCCTCCCTGCCTCCCCCAGGGCGGGGGGAACTAACTCAGGACTCAGGTGATCAGGAAGCAGCAGGAAGAACAAAGACGCACTACTTCCCTTGCATGGCTGTGGCGGTCGATTTAAAAATCAAAACAACAAACCAACCAAAGAACACATAACCCTTTGGGTTTGTTTCTATTCCAAGGGTGCGTATCGGAGCAGAGACAAAATTCCAAGTTGGCTGTCATCCTCTGTCTGTCTCAGTCCTTGACAAGGGTGGTCTTGGCTAATCCTGGCCAATCCCAGAACAAGTGAGAAGCCAGATGGCTGTTTAGGAAGGAGTATGCCAGGAAATCATCTCTGGTGCCTGCCTGCAAGTGAGGAGAGAGCCCCAGGTCTCTGGAGATCAGAGCCGTGTCTGCTCCTGGTCCATTTGCCTACATCCTCGAGAGGAACTGAAGCCAGTCGTGGACCCCCAACTGGTAGCAGGGACGCTAACCCTCTCAGCTGCTCTCTCCAGCTGTGGGCTCTGCAACAGCGATCGCCTTCTGCTTATCGTCTAGTTTCCCCACTGCTTAACACTCTTGATCCAGGAGTGTCGCTGAACCTACCTGTCAGGTAAGGAAGCCCAAACCTCTTCCTTTAGTCCTGCTAGCTTCTTCTCCCAGGCCTGGGTCCTATGCCCCATCTCCTTTCTCAAATCTCTCCTTGATAGAAGGTCTATGCTCTCCTTGATAATAGTTTTCATACCCACTGAGCTGTGCTGACTGGTCTCTTGGGAAACCATTCCGCTGGGGCTAGATGTGAATTCCCCTTTTCCCTTTGTACCAGAACCACCACATTCTTGCCCTACTGACTCCCTGGCAAGCATATATTGTTGGTCTTTCAGGGCTAGTTTGTCTTTCTCACAACCATCTAGGCTTGGTTTCCCGCACCTCCTCCCAGAGACACGGACAGTCTATGCCCTAGAGCCTCCTGGTATGGCATGCACGCGGTGAGAACTGCCATATTTGATGTGACTCTCCCCAGCATTTTCAGGTCCCACAAGATACCCGTGCAGACCCCACTTCAGTCTATGCCATGTTCACTCCCTGGGAGGCTTTAGCATATATTCCTGACTTGCTGTAACTTGTCTTTTCAAAATTCATGTTTCCTTTAGCTTGTCTGTCGCTCATGTCACAATAATCCCCCAGACATTGATTCTGTATATAAAAGTGAAATTTTCTATGTGACAGCAAGAGCAAAACTGTTCCAAGCAAGGAAAGGATTGCCAACGGAAAGATCTAGAGCGTACAGGTTTCCGTACAAGGAGGAAGGGCCTAGGTGAGATGTTAGCACAGCTTTCCTGACCACCCAGAAGAAAAATACTGCTTACTTCTTCTGGAATTGTAGGTAACAGGTAGTACATTTTCACTGGCATTGTTTCAATGTAGAGCTTTGCAAATGTGGGGGCTGCTCCTCTCCACCACACCCATGGGATCAGGAGTCAGATTTATTGAGAACTCACTCTCAACGTGCCAGGGATGTGGTAGGCACTGGCAATGTGCAGCACACAGATTTCACCCTCAAGACTAGATAGTCTGGTATGGCAGACAGACCAGAAGAACCATCTGAGGCACAAGAACAGAAGCCAGAGAAGCCAAGCACATTGAGGGAAGAGCAAGGAGGCTGGGATGGAGAGAAGGTGGTAGGTGGAAATGTGAGCGGGCAAAGCTGTAAGAGATGATGAGACGTAGGTCAAAGAGGCTGTAAATGGGCGAGAATCTCGAAGCCAGTGGGCAGCTGCTGAAGGTTTTTAAGAAGAATTCCTCTCTTTAAGGACACACTATTTTGCTGCAGGTGTCCCAGCTGTCATACATATGAGGCCTCCTTCCAGTGAACATCACTCCTGTGATGCTATGGCGGGCTTGGGGATGGGGAAGGGGCACTTGAGTTTGCTTCTCTAGATGCTGCACTTCACGATCCCCAGGACAGCATGAGCTGGAGTCCGTGCCCGGAGCCCTGTGTCTCCCACCTAAACCACCAGCACATATGGGGACAGATGTCTTCGGAGACCCGTGGTCTCCCAAAGGCCCTGGGGCGTGGACTGCCTGGGAGGCCGGCTCCCTGGCAGAGACAGGCATCTTGGGAATGGGCCCCTGGCAAATTTTGTGAGAGGCCAAATGTTCCCCAAACCAATATGGGTATTTTCCCTAAACACACTGCTAGACAGACTGTAAACTTGGTGTCAGCAAAACCGACACTGGAATGGAAAACAAATGCATTTGAAATTTAACAACTTGTATCGCTGTAACATTTGTCATAACTTCAACGCGGGTGCTAATGATGCTATGAAGACTCAGAACCAAGGGGCTTTCAAGGTTTATTAATTCAACTAGTTGGACTCCCTTTTCCAATGTATCTTACCTCACCTATTCCCTTATTAACCTCTGATAATGCAGAAGTGATGCCTTTTATCACACCCCATTTCACCAGACGCACTATACTTAATTTCCCGTCATTAGGTTTAATGAAAACCCAATTTCACAACTCATTTCTCTCAGGAACCTACAAGTAAAGCTACGTTTTTATCAGCCCCAATTAAAAAGCGTTATGATGCTCCTATTCGAGAGGGAGCCTTAAAAGTAATGTGCGATTGGGCTGCTAATTCAACAAGGGCGCTAGAATTCACATGCTGCTCATAAAATGTAACTCAAACCAGCTGGCCCAGGAAGAGAACACTGCTCATTTTTCTCCTCACTAGACCCTTAATTTTCATGCCATTTCAACTTCTCATGTATGGGTCTTGCATGTTTATTTATCACATAATCATATTTTGGATGTCTTCTGCACCTTTTCTATAGCTGTTGCCTAAGCCTGTGAATTCCCCTGCAACTTTTGTGGCTGCCTGCAAGGGGCTTGTGGGTGATACGAATGAGATCCCCGGATCACCACTGTCCCTCTTCCGGTTCCCCTCCCTTCTGGACTTGACCTATTTTTTTTACCCCCCCCGCTACCAGTCATTATTGATCTCCCTCTAGCTCCAGCCACATATTTCCAATTACTTGCTAAGAATTGCCACTCCAACTGGTTAATAAATATTTACTGAGTACCTATATTGTGCAAAGCACGGTGTTAGATCCCACGTACGTACATACAGGAGGGTGGAGGAAAGTGTGTTCCGTGGGAGATAAGCACGCCACAGCCCTTTCAGGAAAGAAGAGATAAGGTGTACATCAACAAGTCTAACAAAGGTGGGAAGGGACAGGTGCCCAGGATGTGGGAGGGTGATGTGCTGCGGAGCTGCGAACCCCAGAAATGTTTCTCAAGCTTTAGGCACTCACACCCCAGCTCCGTGGTTTTTGCACATCAGCTCTGTCTGATAGAACTTCCCACAGTGATGGAAATGGTCCATATCTGTGTTGTGCAATATGATAGCCACTAACCACAAGTGGTTCCTGAGCATGCGAAATGTGGCTAATGTGACAGATGAACCGAATTTTAAGTTCTGTTTAATTTTAATTAATTTCAGTTTAAACATCCACATGTGGTTTATGGCTACTGTATTGGGCAGCACAGATTTAGAAAAGAAAAAGGGAAATAGCACTTGAGTCACATAGTAGGGCAGAGAGGTCCGTGGAAATACAATGCAAGCCATATAAGTTAATTTAAAATTTTTTTTTAAATTTAAATTCAATTAGCCAACATATAGTATATCATTAGTTCCAGATGTAGTGTTCAATAATTTATCAGTTGTATATATTACATCACCTGTCCTCCTTAATGCCCATCATGCAATTACCCCATCTGCCCACCCATCTCCCCTCCAGTAACCCTCAGCTGACCTCGGCCGCAGCAACTTCTTACTAGACAAGTCTCCAAAGGCAAGGGAAACAAAAGCAAAAATGAACGATTGGGACTTCATCAAGATAAAAAGCTTCTCCATAGCAAAGGAAACAGTCAATAAAACTAAAAGGTAACCTATGGAATGGGAGAAGATATTTGCAAGTGACATACCAGATAAAGGGCTAGTATCCAAGACCTATAAAAAACTTCTCAAACTCAACACCCAAAAAACCAAGTGATCCAGTCAAGAAATGGACAGAAGACATGGAACACACATTTCTCCAAAGAAGACATACAAATGGCCAACAGACACAAGAAAAAATGCTCCACATCACTTGGCATCAGGGAAATACAAATAAAATTTTCTTATAGCAATATTAAGTAAGGTAAAAGGAACAAGTGAAATTAATTTCAATAATACATTTTATTTGATCCAATACACAAAATAGTATTTCAACAGTCAGTATAAAATTATTAATGATATATTTTACACTCTTTATTCACACTAGAACTTTGAAATCCAATGTGTATTTTGCACTTACTTTAGTGTAGTCTTATTTCAATTCAGACTAGCCATATTTCCAGTGCTCAAAACCAACGGGTGATTGGTGGATGGTGCAGGTGGATATAGACTTACCCAGAGCCAAGTCAAGTCCTAAAGAGAGCTGATTTAGAGCTACAGTGAACTTCAAAGACACTGATCTAGTGGAAAGCAGCTCTAACACAGCACTGCCCAATAGGCCGTTTTATGATGATGGTAGCATTCTGTGTTGGCGCTGTTCAAGATGGTAGCCCCTAGCCACCCGTGGCTACTGAGCAATTGAAATGTGGCTCGTGTGACTCAGGAACTGAGTTTTACTTTACCTTAATTTCAATTTAAGTTTAAATAGCCATGTGTGGTCAGTAGCTGCTGTACTGAATAGTGCACATCTATATGATTATGTCTTAAATTTTTTCCCACAACTTTCCACATTTTTAAATTTTATTTCATTATGGATGATAATCAAACATAAAATCATGGGTGCAGTATGCCAGTTTTTGTTCCATGCTCACTGGAACGTTTACCTAACTATTTCGGAACTGGCCTGACCATGTCCCGTGAGAGGAGCATGATCTACCCCCTGAGAAACGCTGTGAGTCTGGGTCCCAGAATCAGACAGAATGGGGTTTGTATTTTTAATCAACCAGTTGTGGGCTGTGTGATCTTGGCCAAGTGACTACAATTTCTGAGCTCAGGGTTTTCATCTGTAACACAGGGAAGGTACATGTGAAGATTTGAGGACGATGCCTGGCTTCTGTTAAGCAGTGAAGAAACATTAGCCACTCTGATGTTGGACAAGCTCTGCTGATCAGCATGAGACAATCTCAGACCAGCGAGAGCATCTGGGGAGTCTTTTAGGGCCTCTCTCTTCTTTCCTTCACGACACACTCCACGGCCATCTATATATTTTAGTCCATTCCTGCACGACTATTCCATCAGGTTCCTCATGGGTGTTTCTGCCTTCACAGTTTTTTTTTTTTAAAGATTTTATTTATTTATTTGACAGAGAGAGAGATAGTGAGAGCAGGAACACAAGCAGGAGGAATGGGAGAGGGAGAAGCAGGCTTCCCGCCGAGCAGGGAGCCCGATGTGGGACTCGATCCCAGGACCTTGGGATGACCTGAGCCTAAGGCAGACGCTTAACGACTGAGCCACCCAGGCGCCCCCACAGTTTTTTTTTTAAATTTTTTTATTGTTATGTTAATCCCCATACATTACATCATTAGTTTTTGATGTAGTGTTCCATGATTCATTGTTTGTGCATAACACCCAGTGCTCCATGCAGACCGTGCCCTCTTTAATACCCATCACCAAGCAAACCCATCCTCCCACCCCCTCCCCTGTAGAACCCTCAGTTTGTTTTTCAGAGTCCATCGTCTCTCATGGTTCGTCTCCCCCTCCGATTTCCCCCCCTTCCTTCTTCCTCTCTTGCTATCTTCTTCTTTTTTTCTTAACATATATTGCATTATTTGTTTCAGAGGTACAGATCTGTGATTCAACAATCCTGCACAATTCACAGTGCTCACCATAGCACATACCCTCCCCAGGGTCTATCACCCAGCCACCCCCCACTCCAGCTACCCTCAGTTTGTTTCCTGAGATTAAGAATTCCTCATATCAGTGCCTTCACAGTTCTTTTTACACAACTTTGATCAAGTCATTCATCTTAGCAGAAGCCTCCACAGAGTCCAGACAGAATTTCTTCACTAGCCAACCAAATTCCTATATTTTCTATTTCTTATTTCATCAATCACAATTCCTCTCCATCCATGTGCCCATTAAGGCAGGAGAGCGTGAAGAGTGGATGGGTAAACATCTGGAGACTGCTTGCTGAGAGGGGAGAGTCTGAGCCCAGAGAGAAAGTTGAGGTGGGGACGAGGCTGGCTCACCTGCTCAGAGTGGAGACCTGATTAGCACAAACACAGTGGCAATAGCAGGTGTCAGGGTCAAAACACGGAACCTGAAGATAAAATCTGGCTTCAAATATGAAGTTCAACTCTCTAGCTATGAGATGTCAGGTAAGTTACTAAGATCTTTATTTGTAACTGGTATTAGAGATGGAGATGACCATCATCATCATCATCTAAGAAGGTCGCTGTAACTTGTTAAATGGGGTCCATTGGAAGAAGCCTCAAGGTGGCACCTGGCTGGCAGGCAATGCCTCATCCCACCAAATATCAGTAAAGCCTCAAGAAAATAAACTTGTAATAGCATTGAAATCTAAGTCTGTGAACTAACCTAGCATCAGAATTTGGGAGGAATATCCATTAATCATGTCAGTATCACACTGCCTATATGCATGAAGATGAAGACTTCATTTTTGTCAAAATTTCTTAAACATCTCTGAAATTGTATAAAATCACCTTTCACCTGATTCAATGTAGGGGAAGTTTCCCTCTAGAGTTGAAAGAGATTGCAATTTCTTTGGTGAAGCATCAGATGAAGTAGTTGGCTTGTGTTCAGGAGCCACGTTGTAAGAGAAATTTATTCTGTATTTCCAAATTCTGGACTTCAACTAGGAGAAGTGTATAGATTTGTGACCCCTGAGGCACAGTAGATCCACACCCCCATCTCACATCCACTCCGGATGTGCTCTCACTCAATGGAACAGTAGATGAGCTAATCTTCTCTTCAAATATGAACCTCACAGTCAGTACCCTTCCAGCCCTGGCATCTGGCAACCACTGCTCTGCTTTCTGTTGTAATAGTTGTTTTTTCTGGAATGTAACGTATATGTAATCATACAGTACATAGTGTTTTGCAACTGTTTTTTCACTTAGCAGGAAGCTTTTGAGGTTCTTCACGTTGTTGCACATAGCAGTAATTTGTTTCAGTTGCTACACATCCTCACCAACACTTGTTTGGTAAGGTTTTATTACTTTTAGGTAAATTTTTATTAATTTTAGGCATTCTAGTGGTTGTATAGTAGGATCTCGTTGTCATTTAAATTTGTATATGTTTATGTACCTATTTGACATTTATTTTATTTCTTTGGGTGAGGTGTCTGTTCAAATCTTCTGCCCATTTGTTTTTTTTTTTTTTTTATCTTATTATCTTATTATTGAGCTGTATTGGTTGAGTTGTATTGAGTTGTATTATTGGTTATCTTATTATTGAGTTGTAATCTGGATACAAGCCCTTTATCATAAAAATGTTTTGGAAATCCTTACCCCTAGTCTGAGGCTTGCCTTTTTATTTTCTTAATAGTGTCTTTTGAAAAGAAAAAGGTTTAATTTTAATCAGGTTGAATTTATCAATTATCTTCTTTTATGGTTTGTTATTTTTTTGTTTCGTTTTCTCCAAGAAATCTCTGCCTTAAGGCCACAAATATTTTCTCCTATGTTTTCTTCTACCTTCTCTCTGTTAACTCTGACCAAATGTATAGGGTTGAACTTGTAAAACAAATAGTAAATACAATGCCACCCCACGGTGCCACACTTTGAGGAGATGAAATGGACATTATATACTTGGTAACTGACACTGATCCACTTTGTTATGTGAAGTAACACTAGCCTGAAGAATAGAAAAGAAACACTTCACCTTTTTCTAATTTCCTTTTCTGGGCTCCAAGAATCAAAGACTAAGCAACCAAATATGGGGGGCTGGGCATCTCTGAGCCCTTTCTTCCCCTCAATCACATTCACTGGTGTCTCTGACATGGCAAAGACAAAAGAAGGTGGATAAAGACCCTTATACCCCAGAAAGCAGATTCAGTATTGGGGAAAAAAACTGGGAGAAGAGCAGTCATGGGGAAGGTGATTTCTGGATTCACTTGCCCCTTCTGATAAAGAGATCAATCCTCCTCTTTGTGGGGAGAACATGAATTCCTTCCTCCACAGCAGTCACATCAGATGGAGGGATGGTGTCAGATAGTCTGCAGAGGGATGGGGGCTCTGAACATCCATTACTCCTCCTGCTTAAGCCACAGAAAAAGGGTTCCCACCAGTGGGGCGGTGAGGACAAACAATGAGAATCTGCCTGCTCTGTTTGCAGGAAACACCAGTCCTGGAGAGATCTCTCCTCTTTTTTAAAGGTCAGTAAATTGTTCTAAAGGTAGAACAATTTACCATATTAAAAATAAGGAGAATGACACTCTGAAGGCTGAGAAAAATAAATTATCAGAAGAGAAAAAGCAGCCAGTGTTGACTATTTCCCTAACCACCATCTCCTACCTTCTTCCTTTCTGGCAGAACCCTCAAATTAGTTTAGGTATCCACACATTTTCCATGTGACTCAGGTGGATGACCCACCCTATTCCTAGATCTAGAGGCAAATCCTGATTTCTTTGAGCCAATCAGGTGCTCTTAACCTCTTTGCCAATTTTTCAAAAATTTTTAGTGAGATAGGAGGGGGTTTCTATTAAGGGGCTTCTAGGAAAAGTTCCCTTTCTTCTAAGATTATTCCAGTTGCCCCTCTCTCCCATTGGACATTACACCATTTGTGGGTTTGAGGCTTGGAACTACTAAAGCAATCCTGTATCCATGAGGACAGCCAAGCTGTAGGCAATGCCAACATGACAGGGCAAAGTGGGGAGCTTATCAGGACTTGGGTCCTTAATGACACTCTTGGGCATCTCATTCAACCAACCCTGGAGCCTGCTCTAACTCTTGCCTTCCAGTTCTGTGAGTGAACACATTAATTTATTGTTTAAGCCAATTTGTTTTTTTCCCCATCACTGGTATCTCAACCTACACAGCAGAAAACAGAAATGCCTTTTAGATTGCATGCATTTTATTGGAAACACAATGCAAGAAAACACAGAAGAATAAAAGAAGCAGAAGATGAATGAGAACAGATTTTTCAAAATGTGGGTCAAGAAGCAACTAGGAAAAAAACTCACTGGGTGAGAAAAGGGAAGACTGTAAGGAAACCAAAATGCAATAAGCATTATTAAAGTGGACACTGCAGTCTGTAATGAGAATAAGCAACAGGCAGAGACTTGAGGTTTAACCTGCAGGGGACTGAGAACCAGGAGACTTCCATGTCCTGCGTACCTATCTGCTCAAGCGTGCTCACGTGTTCAGGCACCAAAAAGTCATTTTCAGAGAACAGAAAACAGACACAGAAAAGACAGATAACTGGTGTTACTAAAGAAGATAACAGAATAAATGACACAGAAGCAATAATAAGGGGTATTTGTAAAAATAGCTCTTTGGCAGAATAAAAACAGCAATCTTCAAATGTAAAAAGTTCTCTGTGTACAGCTTAAAACAGAACAAATCTCCTGATGCTTCTGCTTAAATACTAAGGATGAAGAAGCACTTAGATAAACATCTAGGCTAGGAAAAAAATGGCTATATATAAAGGAAAAGAAACTATGCTAACTCTATTTTCTGTTGCCCAAATTTAAATGCCAGAAAGTAACGGAAGAAAGTTTTTGAGGGAAAAAGGCTGTGACCCCCCAAGTTATACACTGACATAAGTTGTTTTTTCATTTGTGAAGCTCTAGAAAGACATCCCCTGCTACACAAAGATTCAGAAATTATATCTGCTTTGATTCTTTTCCAGAGGCTTGGGGAGGTGGAGAAATAAGGGGAAAAAAAATAAGAAAAACCCTGTGAGATTGAAGGAAATCATGTTATAAGATAATTGATTTGTTCAACACTGAAGCCAGTTAAACATAGATAGGAGCAGAAAAATCAAAACAAATACGAATAAAAAAGAATGAACTACAAAAAAGAATTCTTAAAGAGAACATACGTAAAAATGTCTGACATAAAAATTCTTGGCTAGAATCTGAAATTTTACCAACAAAAAGGAGTGGGTGACTGATACATCACCAGAAATAAAAGTGTTAACAACTGCTTCATCTTTCATACATCATGGATAGCTGACACATACTATTTTAGTTTTGATCTTAGTTCAAGGATCTAATTTCAAGCATGGATGTGCATATCTAAGTGTGTGTGTGTGTGTGTGTGTGTGTGTGTGTGTTTAAGCTGAAGGTATCAATTAGTAGAATAAAAACAAGGGTGGACAGCTTTCAAACAGAGGCAAAAACCAAGCAAAACAAAGCAAACCCTGGGTCTGGGGTCCACAGTTAGACAACTTGGGTGATAAACAAACTACAAACATAGAAACCAACAATACAAAACATTACAAAACCTCCTGTTCTGACAAGCAAATGAGAAACCATGTTATGGAGGTATTTTCATAATCCAAGACACATGAATTCCCCCAGAACCAAACCGCTTCCACTAACAATGAACTCAGAGTGGGAAAATAAAACATAAAGAAAGACGAGCCATGTGAGGAAGCTCATCCCTGTGAGGGCGAGGTGGCGGACATGGTACCAAGAGAAATATGCCTCCTAAGAATTGAAAATAATACAACCACCAAAGAGGCCATAAAATAAAGACATTTAGATTGATTAAAGAGAAAATGGGAGGACTTGGAACCACAGCAATAATGCAGCACATCATGGGAAAAGGATGAATGGATTTGAAAAGTACAAACTTCACTTTGAGAGATGAAAAATAGTCATTGAAAGTAGAAAATAATAAATATAAGAACAGCTGTTAATGGAACACAATGGAAGATAAACACAGAGACTGATGAAAAGCAAAAGCTGGTTCTTTCCTTTGAAAACATCAATAAATTAGACAAACTTCTGCCAAACATGATTAAGAAAAAAAAAAGAGACACAAATAAGCCACTTGGCAGTTGCTAGAGATTGGTGGAGCACTTTTATTGCATGTGGACTGGCAAGTGAGTAAATGCCTGGGAAGACCAGGAAGCCCATCTGAAGACGCCGATGGATGTGGCCGGGGCCGGAAGTGCCATATCAGCCCATCACCAGGGCACCAGTGTTTTTTATTTTATTTTATTTTATTTATTTTATTTATTTTTTAAAGATTTTATTTATTTATTTGGGAGAGAGAATGAGATAGAGAGAGCATGAGGGGGGGAGGGTCAGAGGGAGAAGCAGGCTCCCCTCTGAGCAGGGAGCCCGATGTGGGACTCAATCCCAGGACCCCAGGATCATGACCTGAGCCGAAGGCAGTCATTTAACCAACTGAGCCACCCAGGCGCCCCACCAGCGTTTTTTAAACACAAGGTTTTATTTTGAGATAATTGTAAATTCACATGCAGTCTTGAGAAATAATGCAGAGAGGTCCCTTACACCTTTCCTGTGGTTTTCTCCAACGTCAACGTCTTGTAGAACCAGAGCATCACCTCACAGTCAGGAAACCGACGTAGACACAGTCACTGAGTGTATTCAGATTCCACCCGTTTCCACACACTTGTGCGTGCGCGAGTGTGTTTCCTTCTCTACAATGTTATCACATATGTAGATTCCTGTGACTACTACCACAGCCAAAATGCAGAAGCAGTTTGGGCGCAACGATCCTTCGCATAAGAGAACACTAGCCTTTGAGTTCCTCTATTGTCTCTGGGCTGAGGGCTGGTTACTGGACCCTGGGTGACTATTGCAGTAATTAAAAAAACCTTTCCTGATGCTCCTATACCCCAGAGGCCCACAGGGCAGCCCTAGGGGCTGTGCATGTTGTGCACTGCTAAAGGTTGGAATGTGTCATTCATGTGATAGCCTTTCTCTTATGACCCATGCCCTGTTAATTAAGCTCCATCAGTCTTTTCCTGTTTAAGTGACTAGTTATTGGGTTCATTGTGTTCATTTTTTTGGTGAATCATACAGTGGAAAGGTTCACCTATGCAGTCTAGAAGGAAAGGGATAAGTGAATTCTATTCTGTGGACTTAGTGTCCACAATGGGCCAGAGTTAGGAAGGGAGACCTCTGTTCAGAGTCTCTTCTGTGGGTCAAAGGATGGGACCTGTGATGAGTTTTGTATCAAAGGAATGGACTACTTGAACTTTGACTGTCAGAAAAATACCACATAAACAGACAATGAGATATGTACCTAAACACTTTCGTAAACAGATGATAAATCTGGTAGAAAAATTGGCCAGGAAGGAATGGGTTTCTGGGGAGTGTATTACTTGTCAGACGAGAATGGTGTCTATAAAAGTAAGAAGAAAACGAGGTCACTTAATGTTAGATCAGTATTATTGTGAAGTTCTTTAATATTATCAGCAAGGAGGGCGGAGCAAGATGACAGAGGAGTAGGAGACCTGAATTTCCTCTGGTCTCAGGAATTCAGCTGGATAGGGATCAAACCATTCTGAACACCTACGAACTCAACAGGAGATCGAAGAAGAGAATAGCAGCAACTCTGAACAGAAAAGCAAGCACTTTCTGGAAGGTAGGATGTGTGGAGAAGTGAATCCGAGGCAATATTCGGGAGGATAGATGGCGGGGGAGGGGACCTCCGTTGGCCGCTTCTAGCAAGTGATAGAGCAGTGGAGCACAAAATCAGAACTTTTAGAAGTTGGCTCCACTGAGGGACATCGCTCCAGTGGCTAAGTGGGGGGTGAAACCCTCATGGGACAGTGCGGTCTCAGGACCCTCGGGGTCACAGAAAAACCGGGGGTGCCTGAGTGCGGCAGAGCTCCCAGGTATTGGAGTGGGGAAGCCGGCTGCAGAGATGGAGCCGAGGCGCGGGCTCACAGCTCAGGGTTGCCATAAACTGTGATCCACCAGCAGGGACCCAAGAAGTGGCAGATCCAGGGAGACTCCCCTTCGTGCCCCGGGAGGAGTGGTGTGGGAGTGCACCGCAGGGATCTGCTGGGTTTGGAGATGCCACACGGGGTCATGCGCCAGAGATAGAAACGCTCATTGACAGGCCGGGTGAGCGTGGAGTGCGGCCGGAGATCAGGGAGACAGGAGTGACTGACTGCTTTTCTTTGGGGGCGCACTGAGGAGAGGGGCCCCGAGTTCTTGGCTCCTCCAGGGCGGAGATTGGGAGGCCACCATTTTCACTCTTGTCCTCCAAAGCTGTAGGGAAAGCTTGCAGGGAACAAAAGCTCCCGAGAGCAAACCCGAGCAGATCACTTAGCCTGGACCCGGCAAGGGCGGGGCAATTCCACCTCCGGCAAAGACTTTTGGGACCCATGGCAACAGGCCCCTCCCCCAGATGATCAGCAAGAACAGCCAGCCAAGGCCAAGTTTACCGATCAATGAGAATGGCAGAACTCCAGCGCTAGGGGAATACTGCACAAAGAATTCATGGCGTTTTCCCCACGATTCTGTAGTCTTTCAAAGTTAATTTTTTTAATTTTCTTTATTTTTTTTCTATTTTTAAAAAATTTTTCCTTTTCTCTTTTTCAGCCAACATCTTATCAATTCTGCTTTTTAAAATCTTTTATAATTTTCATTTTTTGAGTCGTATTCTATCCCTTCATAGTAGTTAACCTTGTTTTTGTATATATATGTTTTTCTCTCTTTAAAATTTTGGGATACAGTTTCTTCTAACAGACCAAAATATGCCCTAAATCTCTAGTGTATGGCTCTGTTCTAGTCTCCCACCTGATCACATTCCCTTTTATTTTTTTCAGTTTTTCTTCTTTCTTATTTCAACCAACTTCTTTTTTTATCAATTCCTTTCTTAAAATCCTTTTTAATTTTCATCTTTACAGTCATATTCCATCCCTTCATCATATTTACCCTTATTTTTGTGTGTATATAAGTGTTTCTTTCTTTAAAGTTTTGGGAGGCAGTTTCTTCTAACAGACCAAAATACACCCAAAATCTAGTGTGTGGCTCTGTTCTATTCACCAGCCTGATCATGTTCTTTTTTTTTTTTTTCCCCCTTTCTTCCCTCTCCCCCTCTCCCTGGTTTCAGGTTTTTCTGATTTGTTTAGTGTATATTGTTCTGGGGTCTTTGTTACCCTTTTAGCATTTTGTTCTCTCATTCATCTAGTCTCCTCTGGACAAAATGGCAAAACAGAAAAACTCACCTCAAAAAAAAAGAACAAGAGGCAGTACCGACTGCCAGGGACCTAATCAATATGGACATTAGTAAGATGTTGGAACTAGAGTTCAGAATGATGATTATAAAGATACTAGCTGGGCTTGAAAAAAGCATAGAAGATATCAGAGAATCCCTTTCTGGAGAAGTAAAAGAACTAAAATCTAACCAAGTCAAAATAAAAAAAGCTATTAATGAGGTGCAATAAAAAATGGAGACTCTAACTGCTAGGATAAAAGAGGCAGAAGAGATAATTAGTGATATCGAAGACCAAATGATGGAGAATAAAGAAGCTAGGAAAAAGAGGGATAAACAGGGGGGCAGAGCAAGATGGCAGAGGAGTAGGAGACCTGGGTTTTGCCTGGTCTCAGGAATTCAGCTGGATAGGGATCAAACCATTCTGAACACCTACGAACTCAACAGGAGATTGAAGAAAAGAATAGCAACAACTCTCTGAACAGAAAAGCGACCACTTACTGGAAGGTAGGACGTGCGGAGAAGTGAATCTGAGGCGATATTCGGGAGGATAGACGGCGGGGGAGGGGGCTCCGTCGGCCACTTCTGGCAAGTGATAGAACCACGGAGCACAAAATCGGAACTTTTAGAAGTCGGCTCCACTGAGGGACGTCATTCTGGTGGCTAAGCTAGGGGTGGAAACCTCGTGGGACAGTGCGGTCTCAGGACCCTCAGGGTCACAGAAAGACCAGGGGTGCCTGAGTGCGGCAGAGCTCCCAGGTATCGGAGCGGGGAAGCCAGCTGCAGAGATGGAGCCCAGGCGCGGGCTCTCAGCTCGGGGTTGCCATAAACCGTGATCCGCGGCACGGTCGGGCCACTGCTCCTCCAGCAGGGACCCAACAAGCGGCAGATCTGGGGAGACTCACCTTCTTCCCCTGGGAGGAGAGGCGTGGGAGTGCACCACAGGAATCTGCTGGGTTTGGAGACTCCACACATGGTCGGGTGCCAGAGATAGAAACGCGCGGTCATAGGCCGGGTGAGCACGGTGTGTCGCCGGAGACCGGGGAGACGGGAGTGACTGACAGCTTTTCTCTGGGGGCTCACTGAGGAGTGGGGCCCCGAGTTCTCGGCTCCTTGGAGGTGGAGATTAGGAGGCCACCATTTTCACTCTCTGCCTCCAAAGCTGTAGGGAAAGCTTGCAGGGAACAAAAGCTCCCGAGAGCAAACCCGAGCAGATTACTTAGCCCAGAGTGGAAAGGGCGGGGCAATTCCGCCTCCAGCAAAGACATTTGGGAACCACGGCAACAGGCCCCTCCCCCAGAAGATCAGCGAGAACAGCCAGCCAAGACCAAGTTTACCGATCAGTGAGAACGGCAGAACTCCAGAGCTAGGCGGAATACTGCACATAGAATTCATGGCTTTTTAAACCATGATTCTTTAGTCTTTCAAAGTTAAAATTTTTTTTAAGTCTTTTTTTTTTTTTGAACTTTTCTTTTTCCCTTTTTCAACCAACATCTTACCAATCCCTTTTTTAAAAAACATTTTTATTTTTCATTTTTAGAGTCATAGTCTATCCCTTCATAGTAGTTACCAGTATTTTTGGCAGATATATATAAGTTGTTCTCTCTTTAAAATTTTGAGATAGTTTCTTCTAACAGATCAAAATATACCCTAAATCTCTAGTATATGGTTTTTTTCTACTCCCCTGCCTGATCACATTCTCTCCCTTTTTTTTTCTTTTTCTTTTTTAAAAATCCTCTTCTGTCTTTTTTCAAACAACTTATCAATTCCTTTTATAAAATTTTTTATAATTTCCATCTTTACAGTCACATTCCATCCTTCATCATATCAACCCTTATTTTTGTACATTTATAAGTTTTTCTTTCTTTAAAATTTTGGGAGGCACTTTCTTCTAAAAGACCAAAATACACCCCAAATCTAGTGTGTGGCACTGATCTATATACCAGCCTGATCATATTTGATCATATTCTGGGTTTTTTTTTCTCTGTTTTTGTTTGTTTTTATCTTTTTCTTTTTTCTCTCTTTCCCTTTCTTTTCCCACCGCTTCAGGTCTTTTCTGATTTGTTTAGAGTATATTTTCTGGGGACGTTGTTACCCTGTTAGCATTTTGTTCTCTCATTTATCTATTCTCCTCTGCACAAAATGACAAGACGGAAAAAATCACCTCAACAAAAAGAACAAGAGGTAATACCGACTGCCAGGGACCTACTCAATATGGACATTAGTACGATGTCGGATCTAGAGTTCAGAATCATCACTTTAAAGATACTAGCTGGGCTTGAAAAAAGCATGGAAGTCATTAGAGAAACCCTTTCTGGAGAAGTAAAAGAACTAAAATCTAACCAAGTCGAAATCAAAAAGGCTATTAATGAGGTGCAATCAAATATGGGGGCGCTAACTGCTAGGATAAATGAGGCAAAAGAGAGAATCAGGGATATAGAAGACCAAATGATGGAAAATAAAGAAGCTGAGAAAAAGAGAGATAAACAACTACTGGATCACGAGGGCAGAATTCGAGAGATAAGCGATACCATAAGGCGAAACAACATTAGAATAATTGGGATCCCAGAAGAAGAAAGAGAGAGGGGGGCAGAAGGTATAATGGAGCAAATGATAGCAGAGAACGTCCCTAATTTGGGGAAGGAAACAGGCATCAAAATCCAGGAAGCACAGAGAACCCCTCTCAAAATCAATAAAAATAGGTCAACACCCCGACATCTAATAGTAAAACTTATGAGTCTCAGAGACAAAGAGAAAATCCTGAAAGCAGCTCGGGAGAAGAGATATGTAACCTACAAGGGTAGAAACATTAGATTGGCAACAGACCTATCCACAGAGACCTGGCAGGCCAGAAAGGACTGGCAGGATATATTCAGAGCACTAAATGAGAAAAATATGCAGCCAAGAATACTATATCCAGCTAGGCTGTCATTGAAAATAGAAGGAGAGCTAAAAAGCTTCCAGGACAAACAAAAACTAAAGGAATTTGCAAACACGAAACCAGCCCTACAAGAAATCTTGAAAGGGGTCCTCTAGGCAAAGAGAGAGCCTAAAAGCAACATAGACCAGAAAGGAACACAGACAATATACGGTAACAGTCACCTTACAGGCAATATGATGGCACTAAATTCCTATCTTTCAATAGTTACCCTGAATGTAAATGGGCTAAATGCCCCAATCAAAAGACACAGGCTATCAGATTGGATTAAAAAACAAGACCCATCGATATGCTGTCTGCAAGAGACTCATTTTAGACCCAAAGACACCCCCAGATTTAAAGTGAGGAGGTGGAAAGTCATTTACCAGGTTAATGGACACCAAAAGCAAGCTGGGGTGGCAATCCTTATATCAGACAAATTAGATTTTAAACCAAATACTGTAATAAGAGATGAGGAAGAACACTATATCCTACTTAAAGGGTCTATCCAACAAGAAGATCTAACAATTGTAAATATCTATGCCCCTAACATGGGAGCAGCCAATTATATAAGGCAATTAATAACAAAAGCAAAGAAATACATCGACAACAATACAATAATAGTGGGGGACTTTAACATCCCCCTCACTGAAATGGATAGATCGTCTAAGCAAAAGATTAAAAAGGAAATAAAGACTTTAAATGACACACTGGACCAAATGGACTTCACAGACATATTCAGAACATTCCATCCCAAAGCAATGGAATACACATTCTTCTCTAGTCCCCATGGAACATTCTCCAGAATCGATCACATCCTAGGTCATAAATCAGGTCTCAACCGGTACCAAAAGATTGGGATCATTCCCTGCCTATTTTCAGACCACAATGCTTTGAAACTAGAACTCAATCACAAGAGGAAAGTTGGAAAGAACTCAAATACATGGAGGCTAAAGAGCATCCTACTGAAGAATGAATGGGTCAACCAGGAAATTAAAGAAGAATTAAAAAAATTCATGGAAACCAATGAAAATGACAACACAACTATTCAAAATCTTTGGGATGCAGCAAAGGCAGTCCTAAGAGGAAAGTATATAGCAATACAAGCTTTTCTCAAGAAACAAGAAAGGTCTGAAGTACACAACCTAACCCTACACCTAAAGGAGCTGGAGAAAGAACAGCAAATAAAGCCTAAACCCAGCAGGAGAAGAGAAATAATAAAGATCAGAGCAGAAATCAATGACATAGAAACTAAAAGAACAGTAGAACAGATCAACGAAACTAGGAGCTGGTTCTTTGAAAGAATTAACAAGATTGATAAACCCCTGGCCAGACTTATCAAAAAGAAAAATGACCCAAATCAACAAAATCATGAATGAAAGAGGAGAGATCACAACCAACACCAAAGAAATACAAACAATTATAAGAACATACTATGAGCCAGCAAATTAGATAACCTGGAAGAAATGGATGCATCCCTAGAGAAGTATCAACTACCAAAACTGAACCAGGAAGAAATAGAAAACCTGAACAGACCTATAACCACTAAGGAAATTGAAGCAGTCATCAAAAATCTCCCAACACACAAAAGCCCAGGGCCAGATGGCTTCCCAGGGGAATTCTACCAAACATTTCAAGAAGAATTAATACCTATTCTTCTGAAACTGTTCCAAAAAATAGATATGGAAGGAAAACTTCTAAATTCATTTTATGAGGCCACCATTACCTTGATCCCAAAACCAGACAAAGACCCCATCAAAAAGGAGAATTCCAGACCAATATCCCTGATGAACATGGATGCAAAAATTCTCACCAAAATACTAGCCAATAGGATCCAACAGTACATTAAAAGGCTTATTCACCATGACCAAGTGGTGAATTTATCCCTGGGATTTATCCCTGGGCTGCAAGGTTGGTTCAACATCCACAAATCAATCAACGTGATATAATACATTAACAAAAGAAAGAACAAGAATCATATGATCCTCTTAATAGATGCAGAAAAAGCATTTGACAAAGTACAGCATCCTTTCTTGATCAAAACTCTTCAGAGTATAGGCATAGAGGGTACATACCTCAATATCATAAAAGCCATCTATGAAAAACCTACAGCGAATATCATTCTCAATGGGGAAAAACTGAGAGCTTTCCCCCTAAGGTCAGGAATGCGGCAGGGATGTCCACTATCACCACTGCTATTCAACATAGTATTAGAAGTCCTAGCCAAAGCAATCAGACAACAAAAAGAAATCAAAGGCATCCAAATCGGCAAAGAAGAAGTCAAAGTCTCACTCTTTGCAGATGGTATGATACTTTATGTGGAAAACCCCAAAGACTCCACCCCAAAACTGCTAGAACTCATACAGGAATTCAGTAAAGTGGCAGGATATAAAATCAATGCACAGAAGTCAGTGGCATTCCTATACACCAACAACAAGACAGAAGAAAGAGAACTTAAGGAGTCGATCCCATTTACAATTGCACCCAAAACCGTAAGATACCTAGGAATAAATCTAACCAAAGAGGCAAAGGATCTGTACTCAGAAAACTATAAAATACTCATGAAAGAAATTGAGGAAGACACAAAGAAATGGAAAAACGTTCCATGCTCATGGATTGGAAGAACAAATATTGTGAAGATGTCAATGCTACCTAGAGCAATCTACACATTCAATGCAATCCCTTTCAAAATACCATCCACTTTTTTCAAAGAAATGGAACAAATCATCCTAAAATTTGTATGGAACCAGAAAAGGCTCCGCATAGCCAGAGGAATGTTGAAAAAGAAAAGCAAAGCCGGCGGCATCACAATTCCGGACTTCCAGCTCTATTATAAAGCTGTCATCATCAAGACAGTATGGTACTGGCACAAAAACAGACACACAGATCAATGGAACAGAATAGAGAGCCCAGAAATGGACCCTCAACTCTATGGTCAACTCATCTTTGACAAAGCAGGAAAGAATGTCCAATGGAAAAAAGACAGTCTCTTCAACAAATGGTGTTGGGAAAACTGGACAGCCACATGCAGAAGAATGAAACTGGATCATTTCCTTACCCCACACACAAAAATAGACTCCAAATGGTTGAAAGACCTCAATGTGAGACAGGAGTCCATCAAAATCCTAAAGGAGAACACAGGCAGCAACCTCTTTGACCTCAGCTGCAGCAACTTCTTCCTAGAAACATCGTCAAAGGCAAGGGAAGCAAGGGCAAAAATGAACTATTGGGACTTCATCAAGATAAAAAGCTTTTGCAAAGCAAAGGAATCAGTCAAGAAAACCAAAAGACAACCGACAGAATGGGAGAAGATATTTGCAAATGACATAGCAGATAAAGGGCTAGTATCCAAAATCTATAAAGAACTTACCAAACTCAACACCCAAAGAACAAAGAATCCAATCAAGAAGTGGGCAGAAGACATGAACAGACATTTTCCCAAAGAAGACATCCAAATGGCCAACAGACACATGAAAAAGTGCTCAATGTCGCTCGGCATCAGGGAAATCCAAATCCAAACCTCAATGAGATATCACCTCACACCAGTCAGAACGGCTAAAATTAACAAGTCAGGAAACAACAGATGTTGGCGGGGATGCGGAGAAAGGGGGACCCTCCTACACTGTTGGTGGGAATGGAAGCTGGTGCAGCCACTCTGGAAAACAGTATGGAGGTTCCTCAAAAAGTTGAAAATAGAGCTACCATATGATCCAGCAATTGCACTACTGGGTATTTACCCCAAAGATACAAAAGTAGGGATCCGAAAGCGTACGTGCACCCTAATGTTTATAGCAGCAATGTCCACAATAGCCAAACTGTGGAAAGAGCCAAGATGTCCATCGACAGATGAATGGATAAAGAAGATGTGGTATATATATACCATGGAATATTATGCAGCCATGAAAAGGAATGAGATCTTGCCATTTGTAATGACGTGGATGGAACTGGAGGGTATTATGCTGAGCGAAATAAGTCAAACAGAGAAAGACATGTATCATATGACCTCACTGATATGAGGAATTCTTAATATCAGGAAACAAACTGAGGGTTGCTGGAATGGGGGGTGGGGTGGGAGGGATGGGGTGACTGGGTGATAGACACTGGGGAGGGTATGTGCTATGGTGAGCGCTGTGAATTGTGCAAGACTGTTGAATCACAGATCTGTACCTCTGAAACAAATAATGCAATATATGTTAAGAAAAAAAAAAAAGAAGATAGCAGGAGGGGAAGAAGGAAGGGGGGAAATCGGAGGGGGAGATGAACCACGAGAGACTATGGACTCTGAAAAACAAACTGAGGGTTCTAGAGGGGAGGGGGGTGGGAGGATGGGTTAGCCTGGTGATTGGTATTAACGAGGGCACATTCTGCATGGAGCACTGGGTGTTATGCACAAACAATGAATCATGGAACACTACATCAAAAACTAATGATGTAATGTACGGTGATTAACATAACAATAAAAATTCACAAAGTTAAGAAAATATATT
Organism: Neomonachus schauinslandi; assembly: GCF_002201575.2. Lineage (NCBI taxonomy): Eukaryota > Metazoa > Chordata > Mammalia > Carnivora > Phocidae > Neomonachus > Neomonachus schauinslandi. The sequence goes on from NC_058412.1 coordinate 120,627,924, forward strand.
ATCAGCAAGAAGTTCTGTATATGGTTCTGTATGTTAATGTAAATAGAATAATATTCAAAATAACTTCAAAGAACATGTTTGGTCAGTTACTTCAAGTAGAAATAATAAAGAAAAGTGAATTGCATAGTTTTGATATTCTTGCCAACATGAAAAGGGCTGGCATTGGGATGGCTCTGGAGAGGAGTTTGAGCAGAGAGAAAAACTGAGATTGTATGAGGAAGGATGTAAGTTATACATAGAGGGATTGAGCTGCAAGCACAAGAACTGTCAGGTGGCTCCTGTAGGTCAATCCATGTTTGGAAGAGTGACAACCAGCGTAGATAAAAATAAATAAAACTGAGTATTGGTAGAGCCATGTTGGATCACCTGCCCCCATCCCAAAACCATCACTTAAAGGAAAATCTGGGCTACAGATGATGAACTTATCCTCAGAGTAGACCTCAGTTGGTTGGGATTGCTAGTAACTGTGGCAGCCTTCCACCTTGAAAATTCTGGAGTGGTTGAGGAATCAGATATAATGAGGGAAGAATGATTCTAATTAGAAAGGTTGAAAAACTCCCATTATTCTATGAAGAGTAATGAAAAGTAATGAAAATTATATAGACTTTGACATAAATACACCTGAGTGAGGACCCTGACACCGTCACTTACTGGCTGTGTGACTTTGGGCAAGTTACTTAACCTCTCTGAACCACAGTTTCCATAAAAGCTTTCTGGCTGATTTCACTGAAAAATGAAGATAGGAAAGGAAAACCAAACGTTGTGATTTATAATTGTTAGAAGTGCAATGTATCTGAGGTCAGCACAACAGAAGAAGGGATGGACACGGCCAGGGCCCTCATATATGCTACCCCTCTCTTTCTCCATAACATCTGAAACAGTGTCTTCACATCTCCCCGAATCCCCTCCTGTTTCTCTATGTTCTGTTCTCTACAGTGAGGCATGATAATTTTTCAGAAGTCCAAAGCTGAGCATGTCACCTCCCTGCTGAAACCATTTACTGGCTGCCCACTGCCCTTCACCTACATTCCTGATTATTAGCATGGCTTCAAGGTTCTGACTGATCTAGTTTCCACCTCTCTCACCTGCCTCATCTATGTCCCTCTACCCTGTGCTTGCCAGGCTGTAGCCAGGCAAGTTCTTGTCCACCTGAGAACCTGTACATGATGTGTTATTTTCCTGGGATGGTTAACTTTCTTGAACCTTCCAAGGCCAAGTGGACTCCTATTCATCATTCAGAGCTCAGCTCAAAAACCACTTCCTCTTCTAGAACAGAAAACTGATCATGGTAGGGAAAAATATCAGGACTGTGGTCACCTACTAGGTGGAGTGGGGGCAGGGTTTGACTGGGAATGGGCATGAGAGGTCTTCCTAGCCTGCCTTTATATTATTAGGGGTTTGGGCTGCACAAGTATATGGAATTGTTGAACTCATGGACTCGAAAGCTTAGGATATGTGTATTTCTTTATATGCTAATTTTACCTAAAAAACAATAGAACATGGAGCCTGCATTTATTGATATGCACAGTGTAGTATTCGGGAAAGGGAGGTGTACTAATGTCTGAAATTTCCTTTGTAATGCATAAAAATTCAAGATGGATTGAGGGATGGATCAATGGGAAATAGGTGATAAAGTAAGTGTGGTAAAATGTTAACAGTAATATTTAGGTGATGAGTAGCAGATGGGTGTTAACTAAAAAAAAAAAAGAAAAAAAATCTTTCTTTGAAGATATCAAAGAAAACATTTCTGTCTGCCCCTCTCCCTATCTGAGAGTATCATGTTAGATCCTAACAATATCACCTTCATGAATCACAATGTATCTTCCTGAACACAGATGTCATCTCTATGAATTACAATAATTAATAGTGATTAATAGATCGAATAATTAATAGTGAAATTATTTAATGTCTAGAATCCTTCTCTAGACTGTAAGCTCCATGAAGGCAGGTGCCATATCTCTGTTGTTTACCACTGCATCTCTAAGATCTAGTGGTTGCTCAGTAAATATTTGTTTAGTAAGTATACCTGCCTTCCTAAAATCCATCTTCCATTTTGCTGATAGACAAGATGCCTGTTTTCAAGGTTCATCTCTCATGCCTTTTTATGTCTATGGTGAGAGTAGCAAGATCTTCATTTCCTGCCTCAGTTCCATCAGCCTTGATGGGTGTAGGGAGCAAGAAGTCACATTTATCCCAAATGCATTTCTTCCCCAGATAGGCTTCTGGTGATTTTAGTTATACCCAGATCCAATGTATTTCTCTCATACTGAAGATTGTCAGCTTCTCTAGAACTCCAGGTTGGGTGGGACATGATCTGGAGTTTCTCATTGTCTCCATGGTTGTGCTCATACTAAAAATCGCCAGCCCAGCATTTTGTGTTGGGTATGCATAACTACACTCCAAGACCCCCATCCTCACAGGAAGATGTGTGATGGGAAGAAAAAACCTTAAATAATGCCCGGCACTGAAAACATGGCTTGTCTTATTTTCTCTCTCTCATTCATCAAAATCATAATAAGACAAAGGTATGCAAAATAGTTGCAGAGTAATACTTAGCTAAACTAGAAAAACTCAATTTTGACAGGTTTTACAATCTTCAGGCTGACAGGTGACTTTGTCTTTCACTGATGTGTAAGAAAGAGAAAATGAAATGACTAAACTTGTCTGGGAGAAAATTTAAATGTGCAACAGCTGTTTGAAATGAGTTTACCATTGTATGGGTGGACAGCAGTCTGCTTTCTCCATTTCAAACTATGCCCCTGGATACTTAAGCAGTTTGTGGATATAATAAACCACTAAGACAACAGCGCATTAACAGAATGGGAATAGCACAGTTTTGGTGTTACAAGACCTGAGTTTTCATCCTGGTTTTGCCACTAAATTGTCTTGCACAATTACTTTCACCTTTGTGGGTCTTTTTTTTAAAAAGAATTCATTCATTCATTCATTGAGAGAGAGAGAGAGAGAGTGAGAGTGAGTGTGCGTGCACGCAGGGGAAAGGGAAGAGGGGGAGAGAGAGTGAGAAGGAGAGAATCTCAGGCAGACTCTGTGCTGGGCATGGAACCAACATGAGGCTCAATCCCAGGATCCTGAGATCATGACCTGAGCTGAAACTAAGAGTCAGAAGTTTAACTGACTGAGCTATCCAGGTGCCCCGCCTTTGTGAATCTTAACTTTATTTTTTTAAAAAAGATTTTATTTATTTGACAGGGAGAGACACAGCGAGAGAGGGAACACAAGCAGGGGGAGCGGGAGAGGGAGAAGCAGGCTTCCCGCTGAGCAGGGAGCCCGATGCGGGGGCTGGATCCCAGGACCCTGGGATCATGACCTGAGCTGAAGGCAGATGCTTAACGACTGAGCCACCCAGGCACCCCTGGATCTTACCTTTAAAATCAGGGAGTTGGATTAGACCATTGCTTCTCAAAATTTAATGCACATTATCTGGAGATAGTTTAAAATGTAGATTCTGATTCAGAGGGCCTGTACTGTGGCCTGAGAGTCTGCATTTGTAATGAGCTCCCAGGTGATACTGATACTGCTGGGCCATGGACCTGTACTTTGAATAGCAATGGATTAGAAGATCTCTCTAAGGGAATTTCCAGTTAAATACAATTTATGTATTAACAGCCTAGAGTTGCTCATAAGAAAAGCAGGGGCTCTTGGGTGGCTCAGTCAGTTGGGCAGCCAACTCTTGATTTCAGCTCTGGTCATGATCTCAGGATCCTGGGATCAAGCCCCATGTTGGGCTCCTCACTCAGCATGGAATCTGCTTGAGATTCTCTCTCTCTGCTCCCCACCCCCCACTCAGAGAGAGCAAGTGCACTCTCTTTTTCTCTCTAAAATAAATAAACCTTTACAAGAAAAAAGAAAGGCAAACACTATTCTTTCTGCTCTTAGTGAATGAATGAGGTACTATAGCTTAGTACTGTTCAAAACCTACCAAACAAAAAATTTCAAGCAACCAGAGCTGATGGCCTTCGCTCTGAAAGAACAGATATCCAATAGTTCTCTCATAAGAGCTAACAAAGCAGTGTGTACCAAATGTGTGAACCAAGCAATGCATAAGCAGTGTTGTGAACTAATAAAGCACATCACAGTTTAGCCTAGCAGCCCTCAGCTGCTGAATTACTGAAGTTGATCCCTGAAATGGCAATCTACTTTGTTTAATATAGTGGATCCCAATCCTGGTGCTGTATAAGAGTCACTTGGGGAGCATATAAAATAGAGATCTTTTACTTCACACTCTGGACCTAAGAATTCAGGAGCTTTAATTTGGGCCAGTCATGTTTGGGAACTACTGTTATAACCATATGATGGGGGAACAGGGCAATGACTTGGGGCCAGAAAGGAAATTTTGACTCAATTCCTGATGGAAAGATGGTAAAGAAGAGCAATTCCACAAGCCAGCTTCTCCAGAATCCCAGTGGCATATTCTAATGGTAATGAAGGTATATGGGTCACAAGGGAATCACTGTTTTAGAAAAGCAGCCTCTGAATAGGATGGTAAAGCTTTAAGGACCCCTGAAAGTTGCAATGAGAAGTTTTCACTGTAATTCATTCTCTTTCTTTCTTTTTTTCTTTTTTTTTTGTCTATAGTAATGCATCAGAAGAACTGGGGTTAAATGCTGGCTGTACTATTTATTAACCAAAGGCTTTTGGTAAATTATCATAACATCGAACATGTCAAGCCATGTAGTAGTCATCTGCTGCTACATAAGAAATGACCCCCAAACTTAGCAACTTAAAATAACAAACATCTACTACCTCACAGTTTCTGTGGATCAGAAACCTGAGTGCAGCTTTAACAGGTACTTCTGGCTCAAGGTCTTTCATGAGGTGGCGTTCAAGCTGTCCGCTGTGACTATGGTTGCATCTGAAGACTCAATGGGGAGGAATCCAATTCCAAGTTCACTCATGTGATTGTTGGAAGACTGATTTTCTCATGGGATATTGGAGTAAGGGTCTCAGTTCTCTGCAGGCTGTTCGAGGGAGACCTCCCTCAGTTCCTTGCCCAGTGGATCTCTTCCGAGCACAACGCCCAACATGGCAGCTGGCTTCCCGAAGAGCAGGTTAATGCAAGAGTGAGAGAAAGCCCCAAATGGAAGCCACAGTCTTTTTATAACCTAATATTGAAAGTTATATCCTAACACTTTGTCATATTCTATCATTACAAGCCAGTCACTAGACCCAGCGTGCATTGAAGGGAAGGGATTTTTACATGAATGTGTAACAGGAGGCAAAAATCACTGGGGCTATCACAGAGGCTGCCAACCATAAACTCCAGTGTCACTCCACAATGAGTGAAAGCCCCCAAAATAATGTAAATGAAAGGGGATTTATAGACATTACAGCAATATATATGTATAGGAGTATAATAATTTCTTTCAAGGAGTCCAGTGAAAACTCTCCAGCTAATTTTACTCAGCTTTGCCAAGTGTTCTGAGCCTCTCAGTTAATGAAGGTTCTTTAATTCTTGCATGGTTCTAAACTACCCTCTCTACACTCTTCCAAAGATTTTCCCACCATCCGATACTTCAAGAGAAATAAATGGTTTAATTCTCCTTACAACATGAATTGCCACTGACAACAATCTTTAATCATTAAAGAGTTAACAGTGCACTTTGAATTGCTTTACCCAGATAAAAAATTCATTCCCTAAGTAAATGAATTAGCCACATAATTGACAGTTCCAGTAATAAAACACTAATTAAGTGATTCTGCTAAGTAAAAATTGCAATGTGATGAATTTGCTAAACAATGGCCTAACTAATAAATTTCATGCTAAATAAATGGCTTGGAATGGTGACTAAACACTCACCATGTCTAGGGTCAGTCAAAAAAGCAACCATGCTTTTAGAAAACAATGACAGAAATGACTGTACCAGCTAACATCCTTAACAGCATTACACTGGGCTCCTTGTCAAGCAGGTACCAAGTGAATAAGTGTGAATGGGGTAGATGTACTAGATTAGGGGGTGGGGGCAGGGAAATCACTATGGGTATAGAATGGGTGAGAAGCCTAAATGAGAACTTGGAATAGTCTAGTATAGTCACACTGGAGTCATAGCACAACCCAGTATTGGGCAAGCAGAGGCAGGATTCAATGCTAGACCTTACTAGGCTAAGTTCGGAATCAGCACCAAGGAGAGACCCTGGGAGCAGTGGCTTCAAGAGTGATTTCTATAGATGTGTATGTTTTATCATGGACAAGGAAGCTGAAGGTTATAAAGCTTGCTCTAAGCTTCAGAAGACTAGCATGGCAGTGGGACTCAGTATAGTGGTGTGTTGTCCTTTAGAAGCATCTTGGGTTAATCTTATTTACAATGGTGCCTTCTGGAAGGATTTAGCTTCAGAGAAGTCCATGCTTCCCTTGGGGTCCACTCATTTGGATTTTCAAATCCTATACAACAAAGAACAATGCAGGCTTTTCATCATTAAAACCTTGTTCTCTAGACCATTGAGCTGGAACAGGGCCTTGGTTTCCTTGCTTTTCCTTGAACACATCAGGCATCTTGGGAACCTCTAGTAGGAACATCCTTCCCTGATTTTCCCAGACATTGGGACGATCCATAAGGAAATAAAGTTGGAGAAGGGTAAGCAGTGCCTGGGGTGGGGAAAGAAAAATATCAGAAGCACAAAGCCCTCTGGAAGAGAAAGAGAAGGTCGTGAGGGGAGAGACAGCAGGGGCCACACAGTAGTTCTGAAGAGTGCTCCTTCTGTTTTCCAGGCCTGCACTGAATGATGGGAGTCCAAGGAAGCCAGTATTTGGTGATGAGGCCTTTTAAATTAATCATTAAGACAAAGATACCAAGATTAGAGCTTCCAAGAAATGGAGTTGCAAAGTGTACCCCATGTATCTTTCTCAGACTAGTGCAATAGTCTCCCCTCTGGTTTCTCCATCCCCACCATGGGATCAAAACCTGAGTAATCTTAGTCACCTCCATGCTTAAAGGTTCTTGTTCCAGTAACACACAAGAACAATTGGTCGACTAAGAATATTTAAAAGTGAATCATTGTGATCCATCTTGATCACAAAATTGACACAGTGATTCATTCAACAAATACTCATCAAGCATATATTATATGCCAAGTACTATACTAGTATCCAGGGGTACAGTGGTAGCCAAAAACAGGAGTGGTCTCTGCACTTGGGAGCTTATAGACTAGTGAAGAAGGCAGATGTGAACCAAAAAACTCTTCAATGAATAAACATTTGCATATATGATACTTGTGATACCTGCTGAGAAGAACTAGAACACAGTGCTAGTAGAAAAAAAAATGGTCACTGTTTAGATAGGTGATTGGGAAGCCCTCAAAAGTTAACAGTTCATCACAGATCTGAAGGATAAATAGAGGCCAAACAATGAATGAAGGCAAGAATATTCTGGGAAGAGGGAACAGAATTGTGAAAGTCATGATGTTGGAAAATACTTAGTGTTTTCAAAGCATAGGAAGAAAATCAATATAATTGGATTATAGTGAGAAATCCAGACAGTGGCCAAAGATGAGACCAAAGATATAGATAGGAATCAGATCATTCTGAACCTCATAGCCCATGAGATACATTTTAGCTTCATCCTGGGAACAATAGGAAGCCAGTGTCAGGCTTTTAGCTGGGCAGTGGCATGGTGAAGTTTGCATTTTTAAATTGCAGAGCAAGGCTACGCAAGTAATTATTTTATAAGTAAAGCATAATGATATTGAATTATTAGGCCAACCTCTGCTGATGATCAATTTGAAAGGAGAGTGATGGGACAAAATAAGAAGGGTTATTGATGAGAGAGAGCCCAGGGACAGATGTGCAAGTGCATGCATTTGCTAGAGCACAGCTGGCTGAAGACTCAGTGGAGGACCACATAGGTCTTCACTGCAGCAGCAGTAGAAGTGACTCTGCTAGTTTGGAATGACTCTCTTACTTTCTGAGCCTCTGTCACATCCGTAGATCTAAAGGAATTTCATCCTACCTAGATCAAAGACCCTGAAGATGAAAGGGGTTTTCACCATGGAAAAACTGAACTGACCCAATGAGATATTAGCTGAATAAGGATACTCATTTAAAAAACCAAACATGTCTAAGTATTTTAGGGCATCAAACCATCAAAATATTGACTGATCAAGAAAATATGGAGCAAGGAGGGAGATCTAATCAATACTTCTGGATTTAACAACAGTCCCAAGAATAGAAAGTCATAGAGTATTGTTCTCTTACCACCTGCTTCATTACAAAGAGTTGGTTACACTAGTTGGGTTGTAGTGACTATTAATGCTGTAATCAGGTATATGTATATGTGTGAGTGTGGGTGTGGATGTGTATGTAAAATAAAATTTCCATGGGCACCACTATTTTGTGCTGTCACTTTCCTTGAATCTGATATACACAGAGACCATACCTACTTTTTACTGGCCTTATTAACTCCCACTCCAGTAACATTCTCCTCATTGTTGCTAGGGTGATCTTTCCAAAATTAGACTCAACCCTGCCCCTCCACTTCTTAAGATCTATGTTAGCTCCTTGCTGAGAACATAATAATTTCCAACTTGCAGGTTTTCAGACTCTTTAAGACATAGTCCTTGATTACCTTTCCAAGTTAGTCTCCTACCACTTAACCTCATGGAACTAACACTCCAAAAGTTCAGAACACTCCTAATTACAAGTCCAAAAGAAGGGACTTCCTGAGAAAAAGGTCAGGGTTGGCTTGACTTCAAGGACAATCAGCACCTTGGACAAAGACCCTAAGTTCTATCTCCACTCTTCACATTTTCTCTCAGGCCCTATGGAGAAGTTAACATTACTGATGTGTTTTAGACACCGTATTTTAGGGAATATATTTACACTTACAAGGAGCTACACAAGAGAGCAAAAGCTCTTTCTAAATTTTGAAAATCTTCAGAGACGCTGCTAGACCATGTGCTAGTAATGGAAGAGTTATCAACCTAACCAAGGTAGAAACTGGAGATCTAGAAAATATTCCTATTTATTCTTGATTATATTAGCTAAGTAGACTTTCTCACACCTTTGTGCCCTTGTACATGTACTCTCTTCTTTTAGAACAGTGAGGTGGTTTATCTCCAAGATGACTACCACCGATTCTTGCCCTTCCTGTAGGCATATGCCATCTCCCTGATTAAGAGGTGGAGTCTGTTTCTCTACTCTTAGGCTGGCTGGTAACTAGTTTTAATAATGATAAGCCACAGAAGTGATGTTAGCCAGTTCTGGCCAGCAGAAGTGATGTCTAGTTTTTAAGAGACTGGCATTCCTCCTGGCTTTCTTGGAACACTCACTCTGGGGGACATCAACCATCATGCAAGAAGTCTGATTGCCTTAAGTCTGCCATGCTAGAAGGGAGCCTAAGCTAGATGCACAGGGAGACAGCAATACCAGCTAGTGCCAGATGTTCTAGTCATTTCAACCCAGGGGTCAGATGTGCAAACAGAAGAACTATTTGGGCATTCCATCCCTAGCAGATGCCACTTAAGGAAGAACTGAGGCCCCAGACATATGGACCTCAGATAACTGTCCCAGTCATTTCCAGCCATTAAAGTCATTCCAGCTGTCTCCTCATTTTCACACAGACACAAGATATCCCTGCTATGCCTTGCCTAAACTCCTGGCCCACAGAATTTCAAGCAAAATACAATGATTGTTGATTTAAGCCATTAAATGTTGACATGGCATGTTATAAGAAACCAAAGAACAATGACACATTTCTCCCTTTCTGTCTTGACAAACTCTACCACTCATCCTTTAAAATTCAACTCCTTCATGTTTTCCTTGATATCTTGATACAGCCTGGGAAGCCTAGTTCCATTTCCTACTGATATTCTATCAACTCACTTTGGCTTCTTCTCACCTAGTAAACCAACATGGTCCAAAACCCTTCTTTTTACCTAGTAAGTGAGTTGCAATAACTAAAGAAACAGCTCAGCTCCCAGAACAAGGGGTGTAAAGAAGCTACCTCTCTATGACCATAGAAATTGGATCCACCTAATAGGTGCCCATTGTCTCCCAGTACCTTCCCAGACAACGGATGTTCCCATGGCTACTTGAGAGGCCATCCAGCAGTGGAGAACCACAATCTGTTGCTACATCTGCTTCCTATATTTACTATTTTATTTTATTTTTTTTGCTTCTTCTGCTGGCAGAGCCAGAAAGCAGTCCATCTGAGTTTTGCCCTTATTTGTGTGTGGTCTGAAGACTACCAACTGTTTTTCTTTTTCCTAGGAATGGAGGAATGATTGTATCACATTCCCAGACCAGCCAATAGTTGACCACTTGAGGATATTTTGAGTAGCAGTTCCCACTTGTGCTGGAACCATGAAAAGGGACTTGTAAAATTCCTTTGGTTGTTGGCAGACTAGGGATCGGTGGCAGGGGGTGGGAGACATGCTAAGATCTGGATATCAACTGATTGGCAAAAAAAAAATTCTTTGATTCCTTTGTCTGCATATACTCAATTCTGGATGCAGAAAACAGGACAATAATGTATAGTGTCAGCTGTACCAAGCTCTCTAAATATTCCTTCTTATTCTGTCTTAGTATATAGGATTGCTTTGTCTGAGTCCCATCTGTCTAACACCCAACCACTCATTTATCCATTCAACTAAATAAGCATTTTTGGGTATCAGTTCTGTGCCACACACCACAAGGGGAGGACCTTAAACAAACACATTTGGAAGATGAAGTCAGTGCTGAGAAGAAAAGGGAAACAAAATTCTTTGAAGCACCTAACAAAGGAATCCAATCTGGTCTGGGGAGAAAAGGATTAGGAATGGAAGAAATCTGTGAGCTGAGATTTAAAGGAGTCAGTCAGGAAAAGAGTATGGGTATAGCCAGATGAGGGGTTTGCAAAACATTTCTGTTAAGTGCTAGAGAGTAAATAATTTAGGCTTTGTGGGCTAGATGGTCTCTGCAGCCATCACTAAACTCTACCGATATAGCACAAAGGCAGCTATATATAGACAGTTTGTAAACAAATAAGCATAGGTGTGTTCCAATAAAGCTTTATTTACCAAAACAGAGATTGGGCTGCATGTGGCCTACGGGCTGTAGTTTGTGCACCCTGCACAAGACAGAGCAATCGCATGGACAAAGGCCCTGTGGTAGAAGGAGTATAGAAAAGGTGAACCACCGAGAGAAGGTAATATAACTGGAACTCACAGAGAAGGAGGCAGTGATATGCGAGAGCTTGGGAGAGGTGGACAGTGCAAGACCTGTATGTAAGGTCAGAATGAAGACTGGTTTGTAGCTTAAGAATAATCGGAAGCTACAGAATTGTTTTAAGCCAGGGAAGGATGAGGCAGCATGTTCCAATTTGCATCTGCTTAGTTGTTAAGAATAACATGGACTAGAGAATGACAAGGATGAATCTGACGATTATTTAGCAGCTGTGGATCTTACTGAGGTAAGAGATGGTGGTAACTCAGACAAAGATGGAGGGAGTGGGTTTGGATGAGTTCTAGCTATATGGAAGACTTAGAATAATCAAAATGTGGTGTAGAACTGGTTGTGGAGGGTAAGGGAAAGGAACACGTTGAGATGAGTCTGTACTGTATCTATGATGAATGTATCCTTATTGTTACATTGAATGCATCTCCTCTTGCTTTGGTGCTAAGGAACTGAAACCTTATTTTCATTTCCAGCCTCCACACAATTAGGAAGTCAACTTGCATGGTTGGTGAGGTGAAAAGTAAATCACTTGAAGAGAGATGAAGCACATGGATAATGGGCCAGGATGGCTTCCCCTCACCAGACACCACTCTCCTTGCAGATTCCCACACATATCTCTACCAGAGGAATCATGCCAGATCACTGTTGTCTGCCTTCCCTATGGGATTTTTAAGGGAAGAACTGCCTTTTTCTTGCTAATGTCACCAACACTTTGTATTCTGGTTGGGGGAATCGCCTCACTTGAAATCTGTACACTCTAGATGTAGGTATGGGTGACAGATGTATTAGATGTGGTGTGGGTAGTTCTCTCAGTTGAGTCAGGAGCACCTCAATGATACCCTCCTCCAGAAATACATAGAGCACCATTCAGAGAATGATGAGGATTATGATGGGGACAGACAGATTTTGCCTGTCCTTGGCCCTCTGATCTTTTTTTCTACTTCCTCAAATGCTACTTCTTAAAGATGTTCCCTTTCCAAAACTCTACTTCCTGTCTATACTTCATACCTGCTGCCCATCTCTGTGAGCAAAAATTTTAGGTTGGCTCGAACTGTGTGATGGATCCAACCCTATGACTAGACCTTCATCGACTTTCCAAGATATATAATCCACTCCCAACCCACTAACATAAATCAGACTTCAGGTTCTTTGAATTTCTACTTTGAATCAGAAAATTCTGCTTTGAATATTGAGACTCTATCATAATCCAGGCTGAGTAGATAGCCATGAGGCTGCTTAATCCATTAACTTCTTCACACACTCTGAGTTCCATCTCAGAGTCCAGGCGGATGACCAGAATGTTCTGCATTTGGATCACATTCACACAGTCCCTTTTAGAGACCTGTGTTTTGCCCTCAGTTGTGACTACTTCTCTATGGGCACTCCTAATATATAAATCCTGGTTCAACATTCTGGCTCTTCCATTAACTTGCTAAGTGACCCAAGGCAATGTGTTTCATCTCAATGGGCCTCAGTTTCCTTATTCATGGCAAAGTCTTCAGTCACTTTATGTACACAATGTAGCAAATATTTTTATCTCTAGGCTGCACCCCTCTGCTGAGCTCCAGGCCCACAGATCCAGCTGCCTACTTGACATCCCTTCAATGACTCAACAGCACCCTCCAGACTAACCCGACTAGATGTAAACTCCCCCTCTTCTGCTCCAAATCTGGCCTCTTCCTGTGCTCATGATCTCATTTAATGTCATCACCACCCACTTAGGCTGAATATGAGCAGAAAAGAGAAGATTCTGGACTAAGATCTGGGATGCTTCAATGGTTAGAAGTTGGGAAAAAGAGGATGAATGGATAACAAAGAAGGAGAAGAAATGGCTGGGGAGGAAGGAGGAATACCAGAAAAGGAAAAGCCAAGCAAAGAAAGTGTTTCAAGAAAGATGACGTGCTGATAGGTCTATCATATAAACCCAGGTTCAAACCCAGATTTGACCTCTTGGTAGCTGGGTGCCCTTGAGTAAGTTACTTAAATTCTCTGAGTCTCAGTTTCCCTAACCTGCCTCACAGAGTTGTTAAGAATATGGGAAATGAGGCATGTAAAGTGCTTTGTCCAGTAATTACATGAAATGTTAGCTAGGAGAATTATTATTTATGCTTTCAACTCATCAAGGCTGTAGCACTGAGCTGAGGGAAAACAAAACAAAAAACCTGGTCTCTAAGCTTGGTTTATTCTGCTACCTAGCAACTATATATTTACACTTTCAACTTCACTTCTTTATCCCTGATTACTTTAACAAGCACTTTCTAAGTGCCCTCTTGTAATTCAGGACTACCTATGAGATATAGAGAACAATCTATTTTCTTCTCAAGATGTAGTGGACTAGCATAAATTGCCCAAAGCAAATTTAGCTTTGTAGCTTTACTGAGGTCTCTTTGAGAAGGAACAGCTGGGCCAGCTCACTATGAAAGTAAAGGTCCATAGCTGAAAATGCTGTTCCTACTTATCTACAATGGAAAGCTGAATCTATACAAATCAAAGAGAATATGAGGCCAGCTTTCAACAACATGCAAAGGCGCCTAACACTGGGATCACTCTAATTTCCAAATAGGTTGCCCTTCCTGTAAAGTGAATTGAAGTAGGCTACAAATTTAAGACTCTTCTCAGGCAGGTTCCAGCTACTGTTCCAGCCATATCTCTGGCCATATGCTCTCAACACAGGACACTCTGTACTCTAAGCCCCCTTTTCTGAGCCCACCATGATCCTTTCCCAAGCCTCTGTCCCCTCTACCAGGCACAATCTTCCTCTTCCACCTCCCTCAAGTCAAAATCCATTCTCTCCCATAGTATTGTCTAGGGCAGAATCAATCACTGGTTAAGCCTATGATGAGTGTTCCTAGGGCACTATATACATCTTTTCTCTATCACTTAACACATATATTGAAACTAATCCATGTATAAGTCTCCTCTTGGAGGACCATAATATCCTTGAGGGCAGAGACCATGCCTTATTTATTTTTACAACCCCTACATCACTTGGCATACAGTTGGGATTCAATGAATATTTAAAGGAACACCTCAGTTCCCATAACCAGGAGATGAAAAGCATAATTCAATTTGAGAAGATCCTGTTTATGCAGAAATTGGATTGGGGGGTCTACAGAAAATGTCTACAGAAGACAAACCATTATTGACCACATTTCATTTATCCAAAGGAGACCACGGGACACAGACTAGAGTGGTCACAGCCCCCAATTCTAGTCCAGGTTCTTTTGCTGGTGACTCAATGAGTGACCCTGAGGAAACTCTCTGGGACTCAATACTTCATGTTTAAGATGGGGAGGTTGGATCAGATGGTGTCTAAGGTAATTTTTATTTTTATTTATTTTTATTTTTTTATTTTTTTAAAGATTTTATTTATTTATTTGAGAGAGAGAATGAGAGACAGCACAAGAGGGAAGAGGGTCAGAGGGAGAAGCAGACCCCCTGCTGAGCAGGGAGCCCGATGCGGGACTTGATCCCGGGACTCCAGGATCATGACCTGAGCCGAAGGCAGTCGCTTAACCAACTGAGCCACCCAGGCGCCCCTCTAAGGTAATTTTTAGTTTTGATTTTCTATTATGTCCCTTTTCGAGTTTAATACACTTCTTTGAAACTTGTGTTAGTTTAACTCGGGTGTTTGTGATAGACAGTTTGTCTACTTTTTCAAGGCCACTTAAATTTCCATTTTGCACTTCCAGGGAATAAATAATTCCATTCAACTTTGGGTTGCCAGGAATTAAATAAGTGTGTCCTTTAACCTGTCAGCCAAGTGGATGATTACAAAATATTCAATAATCCCTGTAAAATATTCAGTAAAACTGGAGGTGGCAAGCTTGTAACATTCAATTCTTCTCCTAGATTCAATTTAATCTTGGAGCAACCAGAAAATATAATTTCCTTGCAAACAGAATTTTGTGCATTTTTTTTTTTATTTCTCTTCATGATGTTCCATTGAGCTCTTGGTTTCACTGTGTGACTCATGATTGCTTTTCCTTGTAAATTTCCACTCCTTCCATTCTCTTAGGTTGTTTGCTATTCAGACAAAAGGAGAGAAAGCTCCAGAGACTGCTGAGAAAGAATGCCTATAAATGGGGCACAGCTATAAATGGGTTTTAGCAATCTTAAGGCCCAGTACCTCCAAGTGGCAATGCTTTCTTGGTGACTCCACCCTGAGAAATGGGGAGTTAGCTTGTCACCCCCAGTGTGCTGTAACTCTACCATTATCAGAGACAACTTGGTACATAAAGAACAAGGCCTTTGGAGTCTGACAGTCCTAGGCTTTACCTGGAGCCAATGACTCAAACTCGAGTGTGCATCAGCATCACCTGTAAGGCTTGTTAAAAACAGTGATGGCTGGGCCCCACCCCCAGAGCTTTGGCTTCAGTATGTCTGGGGTGGGGCCAAAGAAGTTGCTTCCGAAGAGTTCCCATGTGATGCTGATGCTTCCCATTTGGGGACACTCTGAGAACCACACAATGACTCAGTACTCAGTATCTGTGGACTTCAGTTTCTTTCTCCATAAAATGGGAAGAGTAACACCTGTGATTTAGTGGCATGGTCTTGGCTGTAGGCATGTCAGATCCTGGTTTCGGTTCCAGCTTTGCTACATAAAGCTATGAGCCTTAGGCAAGTTCCTACTGTTTAAACCTCAGTTTCCTCACTTGTAAATCATCAGGGACAATCATAACACTTATTTAATCTTCCCAAAAAGATAATGCACATAAAACACTCAGCTGGAAACAGGCACATAATTAATGTTCAATAGATGATAGCTGGTATTATGAATAATAATAATCTAATAATTAGTGCATTTTGAGGTTCCAAATTGGGAGGATTAAGTGAGCTCACTGGCTGACAAAACCAGAAATAAAAAATACCTCAGTAGGGTGCAACCACTCTGGAAAACAGTATGGAGGTTCCTCAAAAAGTTGAAAATAGAGCACTACTGGGTATTTACCCCAAAGATACAAATTTAGGGATCCAAAGGGGTACGTGTGCCCCGATATTTATAGCAGCAATGTCCACAATAGTCAAACTGTGGAAAGAGCCAAGATGTCCATCGACAGATGAATGATAAAGAAGATGTGGTATATATATACAATGGAATATTATGCAGCCATCAAAAGGAATGAGATCTTGCCATTTGTAACGACATGGATGGAACTGTTATGCTGAGCGAAATAAGTCAATCAGAGAAAGAGATGTATCATATGACCTCACTGATATGAGGAATTCTTAATCGCAGGAAACAAACTGAGGGTTGCTGGAGTGGTGGGGGGTGGCAGGGATGGGGTGGCTGGGTGATAGACACTGGGGAGGGTATGTGCTATGGTGAGCACTGTGAATTGTGCAAGACTGTTGAATCACAGATCTGTACCTCTGAAACAAATAATGCAATATATGTTAAAAAAAAAAAAAAGAAGATAGCAGGAGGGGAAGAATGAAGGGGGGGAAATCAGAGGGGGAGACGAATCATGAGAGACGATGGACTCTGAAAAACAAACTGAGCGTTCTAGAGGGGAGGGGGTGGGAGGATGGGTTAGCCTGGTGATGGGTATTCAAGAGGGCACGTTCTGCATGGAGCACTGGGTGTTATGCACAGACAATGAATCATGGAACACTACATCAAAAAGTAATGATGTAATGTGTGGCGATTAACATAACAATAAAAAAATTCTCAAAAAAAAAAAAAAAACCTCAGTAGGCTGGGATAACAGGATCAAATCTAATGAGAAGATATGGCACAGAGGAAATATAAAGTCCTTTGTCTGGGCCCCCCAAAATCATCTTTACTTGGGCTGAATGAGGCAACCTTAGTTGGAAGCCATGAGCTCTGCATTAGGTAGATATGTGATGGACATATGGAGGTTCACTCAAATGTGAGCAACGTATTCTGAACCCAGATTTGGAATCCAGAGTGAGGGTGATGGAGGCTCTCTAAACTTCCACTAATTGAACCTAATGCAGAGAATCACATCCATCTTGGAGACCAGGCACTCCATGGACACAGACCAAATGGAGACAGAGGTGCCAATCAAGATTTTGAGCAGATCAGAAAACAGAAAGGTATCCCAAAGGAGGCTGATGGCTGATGTGGGCTGCTCAGCCCGAGGGAAGGACCTGCAGGGCACACACATGGCCGCAGTCTGACAGCATGGGGTGGGAGGTGGGTACTGTAGGAAGAGAAAGACTGACTTCACTACCTTATGTGAGATCAGAGGGCAGACAAGGGCCAGCATATGGTTGCTGGCCAATACATACTTGGGCACAAAGAAACAGGAATAAATGGATGGAAGTTACATACAGCAAAATGCAGCTTAAAAGGAGAGAGAATTCACTACCAGAGGAATTGGAACCAGATATGGGCTCAGAGCTAGAAGATCTTCATTTGAGTTCCAGATCCATCACTGGTTCTCTGATTCACATATTCAAACAAATACTCAATGGGTATCAGATGGGCCAGAGAGTTTGGGTAGCGGTCAAGGTACACACTGGTCGGCGACCATGGAGAGCAAAGGAGTCCATGCTTAGGACTTTAGCCTTTCCCTCAGGGGCTACAAGGAGCCACTGAAGGGTTTTAAGCAGAAGGAGGGAGGGTCAAGTTGGAGTACTGCAAAGATAGGACAGTGGAAATGTATTAATGTATTCCATTTAGGATTCCTTATGACACCAGGATAGTAATTCCTACCCTGGTTGCAATGCTTTGAGAAGTAGAGATAATTCAGCATCTAGCAAAATGACTGCCCCAGCAGGTGCCAAACAGAGTGAAGGTATCATAAGCAATCCTTAACATCACTTATCATCAAGGGCATAGCGTCCCAAGGGAGGGTCACAGCCAGACCAATTTTCCCAGAGACCCATTTCTCCAGCTGGCTCAATATCCTCCTGACAGGGTAAAGGACTCTTCCTAAGGAGTTTAAGGCAACCTCAGCCATTATACTTTTAAAGTCATGATCTGTATTCCCTATCTGAATCACTTTAGTTATATAATATGTTCCTAAAATAATCAGGTTAAAATT
This sequence comes from Neomonachus schauinslandi, assembly GCF_002201575.2. NCBI lineage: Eukaryota > Metazoa > Chordata > Mammalia > Carnivora > Phocidae > Neomonachus > Neomonachus schauinslandi. The sequence goes on from NC_058412.1 coordinate 120,646,104, forward strand.
CTGCCTGGTGCTTCCTTCTGCCCGGCCCATCTCTGCCAAGCCATTCTGCAGGGTATCAAGCTTGGACATTCCCTGATGTATCCACAAGGACATCCTTTTAGTAGGTCTGTGGGCTGAAGGTCATGGAGGACCATTAGGTTTCAGGATCACCCCTCCTTATCAGCAGCAAACATCTCTGAGGCCACAGCAAGCTCTGAGGCTACCAGATATATTTTTGGTTGCACTGGAGGTACAAAGTCAGGGCAAGAGTCCTATGGCTCTTTTTGCAGGCACGCTGCTATTGCAGCCCCTGTTGGGCTCTGCAAAAATCTTTGTTGTTGGAGCACCTGTTCCCCTCGTGAGCTGTGAGCTCTCTGTGCCCGGGGCCATCCCCTCTCTGCGTCTATCTAGGGCTTCATCCAGATCAGGAATGCCTGAGGATGGGGCCATCTGATCTACAGTCCCACCTCCTAGGAAGCTCCGATGGGACGATTCCCACAGATCCTGCCTGTTAGAGCATCCCCTGGGGCAGCTGCCTCCCTGCAGGCTCTCAAGCGGATAGAGGAACCAAGAGGAGGTGCTGTCCTCCCAGCTGGTAGGGCAATTCCCCTTAATTTCCTTTCTTTCCTTCACCTCACCTTATGGTGGGCAGAAAGCTAAAGGTTAGAGGGAAGACAAAGACGGTTTGGGGTTCAGACCTCACTATCGATTCATCATGTGACTTAAGGAAGATTTTTCAATACTTCAGAACACCAGTTTCAACTGTAACATGGGTTTGGTAATAAACATACCACTGTACAGGGTTCTGTGAAGACAGATGAAGATGCGTATTTGAATGTGCTTATCCCAGAGCCTGGCACCTTGCAGGAATCTGACTGGCTCCATGTCAGTGCCCAGCCCCGGGCCTCCATGTAGGACAAAGCTACAGCAGCAGCTTCTGCCCACATGGGAGAAAAGCTGGCTGGCCATGGGGAGAAGAGTGATGCTCCCCTTTTCTCCTAGCCGTCAGCAGCTACCGTTCATGGTCCAGGACAAGAACACTGGTTCTGCAGTCAGATAACCTTATTTGGCTTCTAATCCCATCCCCACTCTTTGTGTATGCGATGTTGGGCTTATTTATTTCAGCTCTCTAAAACTCAGTTCCCTCATTTATGAAGTGGGAATGATATCTAATTTATAGGGTTCCTAGGAGACTTAAGAGTGGGATTTATACAAAGCATATGGTCTAGTATGTACGGGGTGCCAACGAAAGTTACCTTCCTTTGGGCTTTTGCTACTAGAAAGCTCAGAACAAATTGCAATTTGAAAGTTACCAGCCTGCATATTTAGATTACTTTTTAATATAATGCAATTACATTTTAATCCAACCTGATCTTGATCTTGTCTTCATTTATGTGTTCCTGATCTTGATTATTTATTTCTTATTACTGTTTTACTTTAAGTACTTTTATTGGATATGTTCCCAAATTCTCTGCAGAGCTAGATGGATAGAATCAAATTGATGTCAGGAGAAACGGATCCTTAATATGACCCTGCAAATACCTATGTGATTGGGGCACGGAGTCTCTCTGAACCTCAGTTTCCTTGTCTGTAGAATGGGAGTAATAAAAAACCTACAAGCTATCTTATGCTGCATGAATAAGGATCTTTGGCTCCAGCATTTTGCAAAAGCACTTTTGTAAACTATGAAAAACTTAGTAGAAACACTTGTTATATGCGAGACACTACTTTATACATGCCTCAGAATGCAAACAGTGTATGTCCTCCTTGTAAGGGACAAGGGGTTAGTGATTTTCTTAGAATAGATAACATCTAAGGAAGGACCAGGTGAGAATGACCGCATGAAGCCACCACATGCCTATTCCAGACCCCCGGCATTAGGACACTTAAGGCCAGGACCCCTGGGTTCCAAGGAATAACAGCTAGGCTCTTATCTTTGTTCTACCTGGTTCCTGGAGGCCTGAGTGGACACATATGCCAGACCACCATCTTCAGTACACCCCCCAGGCCCCAAAAAAGACCAGACTCCCTCCTTTCCTTTCTAAGTCTCCCAGACACTCTGTACCTTCACTCTCTTTATACCTTCGATAAACTCTGTTTTCACCTCTTGCTGGCTGGTGTTTGGTTTCTAGCCTGTGCACAGCCGGGACCCTCTTGGCTGGTCCTGCGGGAAACCCTCTGGGTCCTCGGACCTGGCCCACCAGCATCACTATCACAGAAATTCAACAGGGATTTGTTTTGAAGCACCTTGATTTGGACTGAAAACGAACACAGAGACAATGACACTATGAACAGAAGATAAAGAAGACGATGTAAGCATGGATATAAAAAGACAACATCGGAAGAAAGATCCGGAAAATTATCCCAGTGAGTGAAAAATCTCAGGAAAAAAAAAATAACAATCAGGTACACATGGCAAGAAGATCAAAATGAGATTACTTAATAAAAGCCAGCATTGCTTCAAACCGAAGACAATGCACATTGTTTGTCCTTGAAATGTGACGTACACTCCTTTCTCAAGAATGCTGCAGCAAAGACAGGCCCAGTGCTGACAGGGCCCTATCACCCTTGCAGCCCGGAGGTCATTGTTCCATACAAAATCCAGAGGCTTGCCTGAACCACTGCGGCACAATTTAGCAGTCATTTGGAATAGAAAGCCCCAGAAAATCAACGTATGCAGGGAGATGGGGAGTTTAAATTAGGCAAGAGCCCACCTGTTCAATAGTGAAATAATTGCTCAGGGCCCATTCTTCTGTAATCTTTACTGATGCGGCATGTATTCTTGGGCTCTGCCTTTCTCAGTGCTTCCTCGACATTTGCAAATCATCTCAGGGCCTCCTAAAACTGATGCAGAAGCCAGGCAGTCAATTCCCTAATGCCGCGAAAATAGATTCAATTTTACATACATCAGGGTGATTTCAGAAGCAATTTCTACATCTCTAGTGTAAGCATTACTTACATTTTTCCCCCTCAAATCTCATCCCAGCGGTTCCACAGGACATTTTAAAAGGTACCTGATGCATTCCAGGGCATTAAAAAGAATCCCCAGGGTGTGTTTGTGGCTGTAGCCTGAGGACACCAGATGCACAGATAGAGTCCTAAAATATTCAGTGATTCAAACAAATGCAAAATTTCTTAATAATTGAGTATAATGCCAATTGAATTTTTTCCCTGTCTTTCTAAAAGCAGTATCATTAAAATGTATATGCGGGTATGTCTGTGTATATATGTTTGCCTGTGTAGACACGGGTATGTCTGTGTGCGTATGTATATTAATCACACACACATATCAATCATTTGGAAATATTGTCTCTCTTTATGTTGAAGATGTCTAATTAGATTCTACCGGATAGCTTTCCTCTTCCCCTCTGGCTGGCTAATCTACTGGGTCTTGGGTGCTTTCCTCTTAAGAGCCTAAGTTTTAGCCCACGGGGAAAACAGTGGTGATGTTTCCCCTTGAAATCCAAAAAATTGGTGTTAACCAGGTTTTCACTTGAGATCAGAAAGCTTAAGATCAAAGGCCTATAATTTTGAGGTCATGTATCTCTATAATATTTTTGGCATTCAGTGTTCCCAGGGCATTTTTATAAATGGAAAAAAGTGTGCCCAAGAATCTGGCCGATCCAGGAAAGGTTTTGGGTGAATGGGTATCACTTGGCCAGGATATTCTATCAGCTAGACTCGCTACTGAACTTCCTGGTCCTTGGGCCAAAAGCAGGAGAATCTGTGACAGGTTAATCCAGGCAGAGGTTCTCAGGGAGCTCCGGATGGACCTTTCTGTAAGGACACACCGAGCCCACTTCCCTGTCAACCCCCTGTCTGCCTCTCCTGGACACCTATGACACTTTCCCCTTTTCCCCTTCCTGAGGGAAGGTATGAATCGCTGTGATTCATCTGCGTTGAGAAAGGAAAGAGGACTGGCTTCGTGGGCAGGCAGACTACAAACTTGCTCTGCTCTCTGAGGAAAACAGAAGTTAAATATTTGCTCATGAAATAATCAGTATGCAATGTTAGATTTTATCTTTGAAGCTATTACACAATCTTAAGAAGTGCGCAGACTTAGCGTGGCCAACAACAGGCAATGGAATAGCGTTTGTCTGCTGATACAACGCAAAGGCAGGTATATGATACCACCCAGGTCAAATTTTTGCCAACATGTTGATCTGAATGTGATCATGATGAAAAAAATTCAGATTAATGTGGATTGTGCCACATCCTATGGGACCACTGGTCTAGACTTTTTTAAAAAGATGTAAGCAGCCTGAAAGAAAAAATAAAGGAGGGAGGGCCGTTCTAGGTGAAAGGTGATGGAGAGACATGATGACGAAATATAATGTGAGCACCTTGACTGGACCCTGGATTAAAACAACAACAACAACAACAATTTGCGGGCCACTGAGGAAATTCAGCTGTAGACGGTATATTAGATACTGAAATAAGGTTACATTTCTTGGGTAAGATAATTTTATAGTGGTTATGTTGAAGAGCTGTCCTAGTTCTTAGGAAGCACATGCTGAATTCTCTGGAGATAGAGTGTCATGATGTCTGCAACCTACTTCTAAATGGTTCAGAAAATTATATATATATATATATATATATAAAATATATATAGTATATAGATATATATAGATACACACACACACACGGAGAGAGAGTACATGTGAATAATTGGTGAGTCTAGGTACAGGTATAGGAGGATTCATTTTACTATTTTTTTCAACCTTTTTATAGGTTTAAAACTAATTTCTTTCCTAAGGCAGCCTGTCAATATTTGAAAACGGCTATTGCTTCCCCAAAGTTCAGGGTTCTTAACCAGTGTGCCTCTAAGAACCATCTAAATAGCTTTCACAAAATCCACATCCTACCTTACCCCTCATCTCCCTCCTCCTCTTCCCTCAGGAGATTTCGATTTAGTTGGTAAGGTGCACAGCCTACATATGTGTTCTTTGAAAACTTTCTCAGATGGGTTCTGTGCTGCACATGAGGTTTGCAATCATGGGTCTGAGTTACCCTCAGAACCTGGATCCATCGGGAATTAGCTAGGTCACTCTGAGAAGGTCAGCCAAATGCACGGAACTTTGGATGCCTTATCTACAAAAGGGGACCAATCATACAAAGTATCTTACAGGGCATGGAGAGGACAAAGATTGTCAATAAATACTTGTTTCCTTTCTTTCTTCATTTTCTCATGGGCTCTCACCACCCCAACTTGATCATACCTATGTGATTTTTACACATTATGGTTTCTTCCATTTGCCATTGATGTAGTGTGTGGAGGACATTTGTCTATGCTCATAGCCCTTTAGAGTTTCTGAATTCCCCAATCTGGAGCAGAGGCTGAAGGATCCACCATTTCTATTAAAGCCAGGAAAAAGACTGGCTTAAAGAAAGATGAGAACAAAATTTAGCTCTCTTGAGTAGCTTTAAATGTTGCCAGTCCTGTAGTTCTCCTTTGGACTAGGGTTAGTCCTGAAATCTTAGCCACTTCTGTTGGCTTGGGATCCTGTATCCACTCTGAATGAGGGCTCAGGGGCTCTTGACTGAACAGCACTTGGAAACACTGGCTGTGATTTGGACCTGGCCAGGCTTTCAAGGCCTGGCTTCCAGGTCTGGATATGTTACTCATCAGCCCTGGGACATTGGAGAATTTGCTTCTCTGAGCCTCAGTTTCCTAAGCACTTAAAACAGAGATAGTAATAATCCATGATGCACCTACCTTACATAGTTTATATGAAACATTGTTTTGAAAACTGTAAGACACTCAATTCAGTGTGGCATGTTTTTCTCCTTATGGGCATAACCATGTCCTCTTTTTTTTTTTTTAATATTATTAATTTTGTGAACAAGTAGTTAAGATGGCCTGCCCCCACTTCTACCTGCTTTGGGGGACAGTCTTAAATTCTCCTTTTCCCTCAAGATGGGCTGCCCCAAGTCTCTGCCAGGGAGAACCTTCCTGGAACATGCTTGGGAACATCCCAGGGAAGCATCCTGAGCCCATGCCCTTTAGCATCTGACCACTGTGAGGGGTCCACAGCAGAGGTACCAGGGTCAAGCTGGACCACGGGCAGTCCCTTCCCCTTAGTTGACTCAACTTACTGAATCCATTAACGTCCTGAGAGCTAGAGGAGAAGCCTTCATCATTGCGGCTGGTGCTGAGCTTGGTGGTAGGTTTGTCAGCTGAGGCCACAGGCCCCATCTCTCTCTGGGCTCCACTCTGTGTCTCCTTCTGCTTCTTGGCCAGCTTCCTTTGGGACATGTGCAAGGGGAAAAAAATCACAGTCAGATGGTTTCAGTTGTATTAAAGCATTGGGAAGACCAGATTGCTCTTCTTCCCCACTCATCATCCTCAACCCCCAAACCTGGCTCATTCTCCAGAAACAGTCATGGTGGGTCCTCCAATGCCAAGGTGGAATAAGCCTAAGACCTCCTGAAATCATTAATGGCTTTCCTTCACTCAGAAATTTGAGACTTATCCTGGCTCATCTCCAACAATAGGTATGTTCTTTACTTGAACTTAAAATGGGAAATCAGTGAGACTTGGCATGATGCTTCCCTTGCTCTCCTTCCAAAGGGGGGAAGAGGCCAGATTGATCTTTCTGTTCCCAAGGCTCTGAATGAGATTCACAATGGAGTCTGACGTTTTTCAGGGACAAGATTACAAAATAACACACCAAACAATGGTAGACTGAAGTAGGGGCTGTTGGTTGGTGAAGGGTGAGGGTGGGGGTAGTTAGTATTGTAGCTCAAAGGAGAACACCGAAAGCTGAACTGGATGCCTAACTATTCTCATAGGAATAAAAGACCCTCAGAACCAGATGGTATTTATAATAATACTAGTTTAAAGCAGTGGTTCCCAAACTCTGATGGAAATTAGAATTATTTCAAGAGCTGATAAAAGCACACAGAGGACCTGGTTCATGAAGGCAGGACAGGGGCGAGGCCGGTGTGTGACCACCTAGTTCCCCAGGTCATTCTGACATCATCACTGGAGGTTAAAAAAATTGGTTTTGGCCAGGAAGGCCCGGGTTCATATCCTATCTCTGCTGGCTGCATGACCCCACCAAATTCTTTAGCCTCTTCAGGTTCTGAACTCATCCTCTATGTATTATGAAAAACAACTAGACCAAACCCGTAGGGTCATGATGATTAAATGGGATCAAGTGCTAAACACATGGAGCACAGTGCCTGGCACAGAGAGAACATTCAACACTTGGCAACTGCTATTCTTGTGTTTATGTCATCCTTACTGGTCCAACCTCATTCTAGGAGACCCACCGTGAAATCCCTGGATATAAAGTGGTAGAGATTTTGATACCTCCCCAGGCAACTGAAGGGTTAAAAAGTTCTCCATATGGATTTCAAATCTATTTCTCTTAAATCTTAACTGATTGTTCTTAGATCATTAGAAATACAAAAATATGACTAATACCTCTTACCTATAATAGTTCTTCAAATATTTCTAAAAAACCAACACAGTTCCTCTGAGATTTCCCCACATTTCCAATTCTAAATACAGTTATTTTGTTCCTGTGATGTGGAAGGCAATGGGAATATTAAATATCTGGGGGGTAAATTCTCAGGTCTCTTGCTCCGTTTTCCATAGGTCTTGGCTTCAACTTCAATCTTGATCACTCCTACCTCAGCATGGAAACAACAGATCTCTCAGACAAGTCAAATTCAGCACCATGTAGGAAATAATTTTCCAAAATGGAGACTGCTTGGTCACGAAATAGGCAGTTCAAGAGGTAATGATCTCCCTGTCAGAGGAGGTATGATACGAAAGAATAACCCTAGACCTAGAAGTATTTTAGGGGAGTTCATCTAGGATCAGTTCTGGTTTGACAGTATGATAGCAACCCCCTATACAGGGGTCCCTCAATCTAGGTGCAGACTGCACAGAAAAATGACAGATGGCACACTCAAGTGGGGATAATTTGGGAAGAGTTTATGTGCAAAAGGACTACTGCCAAAAGTAAGAAGGGTGAAGGGGAATGCAAGGTCCACTCTAGTGACAGATGAGCTGTTGGCCACCATGTGTCCAGAGGGACAAGCAGAGGCAGCAGTGACCAGAACCCCAAAGGAGAGAGTTGTGAAGACAAGAGAAGACCACCGGCCCAGAAGCAGCAGCATCTCTCAAGGGATCCAGCTGGTCCTCCCAGGGAGGGAACCAGAGACATAAACACCCTGACTACATCTTCCCCTCTCCCCCTGACCTCCAAACAGTGGCTCTCATTAGCTAAAACCAACTGGAAGCCGGAGGCATGGAGTCCATGTCAATCTAGCTCTGGAAGCAGAGGGCAGAGTGGAGAGGCAGGAAGAGCGAATCTGGATCCAGGAAATGCCCCCCAACAAGAGGATTTTATCTCTCTGATTTGGGCCACAATTTGAAGACAAATGTAGCCTAAAATGGAATTCTTTTTTTCTTTCCTTTCTTTCTCTTTTTCTTTTTTTTCCATTGGCCTGAAGAAAGAAGGACCCTCAGGAAAAGGAATGTGTCTTTTGGTTAGGATGTTTTGGCTACAAACATTGTGTTCCAGTAGTCAGAATCTTTCTGACAGACAGAAACAACAAGGAGCAAAGCATTGGATCATTTGGGCCTTCTCTCACCATTGCCAGGCAATCAGACTGGGGGGAGGGGGAGCACCAGCAAAAGAGAAATGAGTGGGTCTACTACTGATGACATTTTGAAATTTTATTCTTCATTTATTATCGAAAAGGAGTGTTTAAAAATGTATATGTGACCTTCTTAATCATAAATTTGAAAAAATATACAGCAGATCCGTTGCCTCTCTCTGAGCTCTGCTCACACTGCACCAGCAGGAAATAAAAGGAAATCCAGTAAGAAAGTTAACTTTAAAACTAGAAGTGAGTGTGTACTAGTGGCTTTGATATTTCCGTAGGGGCAGAACTCCCACCAGGGGTAAAATAATATGGAGAGAGTTGTCTTAGGCACAAATCATTTGCTTCCAAAGGAATAATAATAATAATAAAAGGTCTCGCTGCATCTATGAAAAATGGCATTTTACAGAAATGTTTGGGTAGCTCTGAAAACCTGGATAAAAAATGAAAAATTGAGTTTCTCCAAAACATAGGTATTTAAAAACTGGACAGCTAACCAAGTTATAAAAACTCAGGAGTATGGCATGCTTAGTATTTAGCCCATGTTGACACTATGTGTTCGTGGTAATGATGATGTTCTATATAAAAATGTATAGACAGGTGTTTTAGCAACTGGCAAACACAGCTACAAAGTGCAAATAGAAGGAAGGAATATAGAAGGAAATAAAACACAAAAACCATAGTTTTGGGACCTATCTTTATTCTATCAGAATTCAAAATATAAGTATTAAAAAACCCTTTTGGTAATACAGGAAAAATCATGTTTATTCCTATAACCACAGAGCCTAACTGAGTCCCTTCCCTGTTTTTCCTTAAAAGAGGGGAAAATCCAAGCCTATGAGTCGGGCATGAAAGACCCTCAGGCTATGGCTCTAGGCTTCAACTCAGCCTTATCTTCCATACACACCTCCTCTTAGGAAACACCACCTACCTGTCTTCATCCCCCAAGAATTCCTCAATATTCTATATTCCCTAATGTGTCCCCATTCTTCTCCATTGGCCACCTCCTCTTCATCCTTCAAGGCTCAGCAGTATTCAAATGTCACCTCTCCTTTGAGGTTTCTCTTGCTCCTCTAAATAGATTTGTGGTTTTCTCTTCTTGGCTGACTTATCCGCTGTACAAATATTTATTGAGCACCTACATGTACTGGTCTCTGCTAGCTGTAAGACCACAGTGACAAGAGCCAGACACGACCTTGACCTTCAAAAAACACAGACACTACTGGCAAAAACAGGTGCTAAACATGTAAATACAGAAACAAATATAAAATCACAAAAGTGATGAAAGCCAAGGAGGAGAAATGCATGGAGCTATAAGCATGCCAATAGGTGATTTGAGCCCTCTCAGCAGATCAAAGAAAGCCTTGTTGCCATGTCAGCTAAGCACTTGTCTAGTTGAACTGAAGTGATTCAACTCTCCCACCCACTAGGGCAAGAACCTCTTGGGTGAAGGGCTTTTGACTTCTTGCACCTACTCCCATTTCTTGCTAAGTGTCTGGCACATAGCCAGTGCTCAATAAGTTTGTTGTACAAATTTATATTTAAAAGTCTACAATTTGAAGTGCAGAAAAAATTGCCATCCTACTCCGACTGCAAATTATAACCACTTTAAAAAAAGATACATACAAGGAATGAGGAAGAAAAACTTGCACAAAATTAGTTTGTGACCTGAAATATTTCTACTTATGAATATTTTTGGCTGACAACTTAGCATTTTCTTCCGGTGGTTATCATAGAATTCTTGTGATGTTTGCAGAATTAATGGAATGTTTACAGAAGTCAGAATTTTTTTTTTCACTTAGAGCCCATGGAATAGCCATAGCTACAGAATGTTTTTTAAAAAATCACATAAAATGGTTACATGATAAATAGGATAGTCACATAACTCATGGAATCTTCAGATCCTTCAAGACCCAAGTACTTCTGACTTCTGAAACTTGGAATTTTTTCTCTAGCTGTTCTGAGATTCTTGCCAACTGGGTCACAAAATTTCACCAGCAGGGGGTACCAAAAGCTGGTAAAAAGAGAACATGCATAAGCCTATCTATTCCTCTGCAGGGATATTTCTAGAGCTGAAGAATGTTTTAAGACCTAGCAATCCAAAGTTTACTGTTTCTGACAGGTGGGGACAATGTGATGTGACCATAGCTCTTGGCATTCTTTCTTCTAACAGATCACTCTGAGGTCTTTCTGACCTTTGCTTGTTAGCTGAGTGAGGGTAGGTGGCAGGGGATATGCCCATGACGGACCTTGAGTCCTATGATTTATTCTGAGCACCACTCTTTATAAGGGACAGTGTCAGGTGGAATGGCTCAAGAGAGAGGAATGCAAGGCTGTGAAAGGTTCTGAAATCATTTTGAGAGAAGGAGCATCTGAAACGATGGGGATTATTTCTCAAGGAGAGGGAATATTCAGGAATGCTCTCTTCACACATTTGATGTCTGGCTCTGTTGTGGCCCCAGGAGCAGAATTAGAAACAGGTTGGCTTGACACAGGAAGAAAGAACAAAGTAGAAGTTCTTGGGTCTCTTTCAGAAGTGCCTAATACCTGACTGTCCTTCCCATTTCTTCTTCCTTGGTAATCTTCTCTACATCTTTTACATCCCAACCAAATGTCCCCCACTCTTAAGGAAGTCTTTGTCTCCTTCCCAAAGTTAGTAGTTTCTTCCTCTTTGCTCATTGATTTGTTGGAAAAATATTTAATGAGCACCTACTTTGTACCAGTAGCTCTTAGAAAGAGACCATGATGTAAAAAGCCAGGCATGATCCTTGCCCTGCTTAAGCTTTTGGAAGTAACAAGCACCCCATCCCTGGAAAAGTTCAAGTAGAGACTGAGAAGCGACTTGGAAAAGAGGCGGTAGGGAATTCCACCATCTGGATTCTGCAAAACCCTTGAATCTGTTCTGGGCTGGGAACAGGAGGCTCCAGCCAACGGGGGGAGAGTGTTGGGGGTTCCACCTAGGGTTTTTCCCTACATGTGAAGAGCTATGCCCATGCTCCTGGGGAGACACGGATAAGGCACTCTTTCTTTTCCTCCCAGGGATCTTCCTCTGACCCATCCTCTGTTGGTATCTCTGGATAGATGTTCTGGGAAGCCACAAAGATTGGAACACTGGAGCCAGAGAGAGATCCTCAGCCCGTAGGAGGTGGACAAAGAAAACACAGAGCTGAGACTCTACTCCTATTAAAAACTGGCACTGTACCCTTTGAAGCTGGGGTGCTTCTGTGCTGGTACGATCGGATCTTTAAAGTTATGCATCAGAAGTATAAGGGAACTGTACCATCCTCTCATTTTATTCAAGAAGAAACAGGCCCAGACAGAGGAGGGGCTTAGCCAAGGCACATGGCACAATGGCAGAAGCCACGGGACCCAATCCCTACTTTCTACCTGCCAGCGCAGGACACCTGTTCTAACAATCCTCCACCTCTCTTTTCGGAATGAAATTAGAAGTGCAAATTCAGTCCATGGTATACATGGTTCTAGTCCCTTGTGAATGCAGCAAAACCTTATTAATCCAAACCTCACTAACTCAGAATTACTGTAATTGAGGCAGGGGCTGAGCTATACCACATCAGAGTCGATAGGGTAAACGAGGCTATGGATATGTGCAGGATTTAAAGGAGAACACACCACTTTCTCTCAGGCAGAATGGCAAAGCAGTTAACACACTGGCTTTGGTGCCAGACAGCCTGGCATCAAAACCTGGCTCCATCTCAGACTAGCTGTGTGAGCTCTTGCAAGTTACTCATTCCTCTGCATGTCAGTTTCCTCCCGTCTAAAAAGAAGGTACAATAGTACTTTCCCAGAAGGCGGTTGTGAAGATGAAATGGTATGTGGCTAGCAAGGCATTTTTCCTAGTACATGGTACACAGTAAGCACTCAATACATGCTCTCTGGTAATCTTTTAAATACAGGAAACAGCCACGTTAATTTAAATTGCCTCATTATTTATTAAATATGAATCTTCTAAAGTGGATGCCCTGAAGAATGCCTTTTCTCTAAAAACATCCTTTGATGTATTCTATAGCCACGTTTCTCAACCTTGGCCGCACAAATCATTTGGAGAGCTTTAAAAATTACTGACGAGCTTCTAGTTTAATTGGTCTGGGGTACAGCCTGGGCATATGTGTTTTCAGAAGCTCTCCAGGTGATTATAATGTGCTGCCAAGCTTGAGCACCACCGATGTAGAACAGTGTTGTCTCTGGACCAGCAACATCAGTTTCACCTGGGAACATATTAGAAATGCAATTTCTCTGGCCCCACCCTTGACCTACTAAGTCAGAAACTCTGGATGATTAATAATCCCTCCAGGTAATTCTAACGCAAGCTGAAGTTTGAGGACCCTGATGTTGAGAACCCACTCCTCAGCTGGTCTGAATCAGTGAAGAGTCCCTATCATGTTTCACCTGTGAAAGTGGAGGACCAAGAGGTAGGAGATCTGGATGCCAGCTCTAGGTCTCCCAATCCCTTACTGAGTTACCAGGGACAAACCCTTTCCCCTTTCTGGGCACTGATTTCACTACAGGGGGTAGCTGGCATCTTAGAACCAAGGCAAGAACAGATACTTTTTATTTTTATTTTTTTTTTTAAGATTTTATTTATTTATTTGAGACAGAGAGAATGAGACAGAGAGAGCACATGAGAGGGGGGAGGGTCAGAGGGAGAAGCAGACTCCCCGCCGAGCAGGGAGCCCGATGCGGGACTCGATCCCGGGACTCCAGGATCATGACCTGAGCCGAAGGCAGTCGCTTAACCAACTGAGCCACCCAGGCGCCCAAGAACAGATACTTTTTAAATGACTGTTCTTGGTTGCACTGTGTCCCCTCCTAAAGATATATTGAAATCCTAACCTCCAGTACCTGTGAATGTGGCCTTCTTTGGAAACAGGGTCTTTAGAGATGGAATCAAATTAAGATGAAGTCATTAGGGTGGGCCCTACTCCAACAGGTCTGGTATCCTTACAAGAAGGAAATTCGGATGGAGACATGAAGGGAGAAGGCATGTGAGGACAGAGGTAGAGAATGGAGGGAGGCAGCTGGAAGCCAAGAGTTGCCAGTAGCTACCAGAAACCAGGAAGAGGCAAGGAAGGATTCTACTCAGAGTTCTAGAGGGAGAATGACCCTGCCAACATTTTAATTTTACACTTCTACCCTCTGGAACTGTAAGAGAATAAATCTGGTTGTTTTCCACCATCCAGTTGGTGGTACTTTGTTATGAAGCCCTAGGAAATGAATAACAATTCCATGAAACAATAAATCCCAAATTTATTTCATTTCTTTAATAAACACATATATAGCACTTATTCCACGCTAGGCACTATTAAGGCTATCACAAACACAGTGTATTAACTCCTTTAATTCTTCCAATTACTGTATGAGATTGGGAGTATTACATCCCTATTTCACAGATGAGAGAGGGAGGCAGAGAGAGTGGAAGTAACTCATTGAAAGTCCACCCAGGCTTTAAGAGATGTAGCTGGGATTCAAACTCAGGCAGTCGGGCTTCTGAATGGTTCTCTAAGGTTCCTTGTTATGTCATGCTCAGCCAAGAACCTACACATATCCACCCTCATCCCAAAGCTTTTTCAGCTGGCTCTCTTCCTTTCTAGGCAAACACACACTCACCCACATATGTACACACATCGAGGCAGAAAGCTCACACTCACACCCACTCACATCCAGTCTGCTCATGACCTCTGTGGGGTACCCATTCTGGAATGTAGCTCATTCCTCTCCAATTGCATCACCCTAGCCTGGGGCTTCTATGTGTTTCCACCAGAATGGCAAGGTTATAGAAATAACTGCAGCACATCCCACCACAATTTGAAAGGCCGAAGGACCTCAGCCACCACCTGTCACCTCCATCTTTCTGCTGTCTTGCTCTCCATGTCTATGCCTCTACCTGTCTGCTTGGGCTTCTCTCTTCTGGATGTGGCTGCCCCTCTCTCCTTCTTGCCTGGGTTGGCTCTCTTCTGTATCATGTTCTTTCCACTAAGGACAGAGTCAGACTCAGTCTGACCATCCTCTAGAGGGCTGGCAAGGGAACCAGTGCAGCAGAAGGCCTAAGACAGGTGCAAGGCCCTCCTTCTACTGACCACATCGCCACACTACCCCTTGGACCCTGAAGCAGAGCCCAGAGGGGACAGCACGGGCTCTGGAGCCAGACTGCCTGGGTTCAAGTCCCAGCTCCACTATTTACTAGCTATGTGCCTTGGAAAATTACTTAGCTTCTTTATAACTCAATTTCCTCATCTTTAAAATAGGGATTAATTATAGTGAATTCTTATGACAACCATTTGCAATAGATACTGACTTATAAATACTAAAGCACTTACAATAGGATCTGTCACCTACCAAATAAGCTCTCTAAAAGTGTTTGTTAAATAATACGCAACGAGAAGGGAGTAATGCCCTCACAGGAAAGCAAGGGCAGAATCTCTGACTGAGACAGTAGCAAGTGCCCAGAATGCTTTCAGGCCACTGAACTCAGAACCCCTTGGTTAAGCAAATAGCCCTCTGTTCTCAAGGCTCTGGAAATGAACTTTGGCTCCAGACTAACCTGGCCCTAACCAGCTGTGTAATCACAATTGTGTCTCCATTTCTGAGACTATGAGACTCAGTTTCCTTCTCTGTAAAATGGCAAGCTCTCGACCACAGAGTTACTGTGATGATTGGATTCTTATAATAATAAGTGTAATGCCCATTTAGAATTTTTAAAATGAATAAACATTTAAAATGTGTTCCCCCCAAGCAAGAAATTCCATATGTGATTTCATCCCCCTGGAACACATGATAAAACAATAGGATGAACAATAACTAATACTGTCAAAAAATAAAATAAAATAATAATAAAAAAAAAAAGAATAAGAAGTGTAAATTCCCTAGCATGATCTTTGGCATATAAGAGACACTCCGCAAATGCCAGTGCTTTTTCTCTCCCTTCTTCACACTAGCAGTCTGCATGTTTTTTTTCCTGCTTTATTTTTACCTTAATTTTGTGTTTGACCTGCTCCCTGGGACGAGCACTCCAGGGAACCAAGTTAACGACTTTTTCTCCCCTGCCCTCCTCGCTCCACCCAAACCTTGCTCATATGACCACAAACCAAGCCAGACAGTTGGGTAGATGTTTTTCTCCCAGTCATGCTCTGACCCTCAGTTTCAGGTCATTACAGGTTACAGGGTCTTAGGTTCTCTGGGCTGGAATGGGCTTTGGGGTTCTTAGAGTCATTCTCCAAGAGACCCCTGGGTGGAAGACCCCTGGAAGACCCCTGGCAATCACCCCCAGCAAGTGGACATCCAGCCCCTGATTGCCAACTCCGGCGACAGGGACTCCTCACCTCTGCAGCCCTTCCTGAGGTGCAGGCCCCTACCTGGGGATGTTTTCCTCTGAGCTGAAGCTGAGCTGAACTCAGTCTCCTGTCTATGTCCTCTCAGATGCCACAGGCTGCTCTGCCTGCTCTTACCCATCCAGCTTATCCATGGGTGGATGGACGACCACAAATCGTTCAGACTTTATCCAAAGCAACCTCTTCCAAACCATCTTTTCTCATTGCCAAGGCTCTGTGGCTCTTCCTTCCCCAACTCCGTGAACCTCCTTCTGCATTCTGCATCTCTGTGCCCACACCTCTTCTTATATCTCACCCCCACCCAGGCCTTCAGTTCCCATCCAGAAACCACGCTGGCCCCAGCCCCCAAGGTCATCTCTTCCGCTACACTGTAACCACATGGGCAGGGACCACGCTGGCCTCGTGCACTTCCCATGCCCCAGCACCCTGTGCAGCTTCTGGCACAAACCCGTGTTGAGTTAATGCATCCACAGATCACGAAGCCATCAAGTTCCGTCTCAAGCCCTATGTCTTCCAGGAGGCCTTTTCTGATCTCTCCCTAATGGGACATACTTTACCTCCATTTCCTATCCTTGTCATCTGCCTGTCGCTCTCACCATTCTTCATTATAATAACTTACACAATATGCATTAGTTCACATTTCTCTTTTCTCTAGCACCCAGTTGAGCACTTGGCACAATGTCATAAAAGCTTTAAAAATGTTGACTGACTGAATGAGTGAATGAGTCACATTTTTAACTCCTTTGTTGTTGCTCTGTTTCATTATTTGAAGGTGCCCATGACTTAGACCTGACACGTTTAGTCTATTTCTGCCCCAAGTGTCTGTCCTGGAGCCGTACAAGTGGGCCTTTCTCTACAGATGGTGTGTGACAGTGATTCTCAAACCCGAGGGTGCATCAGAGTCACCTAGAGAGCGTGTGAGAACAGGGATGGTTGCGTTCCACCCTCAAGAGTTTCTGATTTGGTGAGTCCGAGGCAGGACCCGAACACCTGCATTGCCAAGTTCCTAGGAGATGCTGGGACTATCCCTGGAGAACCGGTCTGTGGAATGTCACCTCCTGCCCCACTGGGGAGCACATACCATTTACCTGCTGCCTGTTCTCCTGAATCAGTCACCTCTAACCTTATTCCCCATCCCCCACCCCACCCCATTTCTCCTTAAACTGCCGGTGGGCGTAATATACTCTTTGCTTAAGTATTCCCATTTTCTTAGGACTTTATCCTAATGAAATAATAATAACAAGGGAAAAATATATATTTTGTAGATCACATTGGAAAACAGCTTTGTGTACACCAGGGGTTCTTCATCTCAGCACTACTGACACGTGGGCAGTATAATCCTTTGTTGAGTGGGCTGTCCTGTGCATGGCAGTGCGTTTAGCTGCTTCCTTGGCTTCTACCCACCACATTTCAGTAATTCCTCTCACTCCCAGATGTGACAAATCAAAAATGTCTTTAGGCCTTGTCACATGTCCCCAGGAGGGAGGCCGGGGGGGACAGGATTGCCCCTGATCCATGAGCAATGGTATAGACATGTGAGTGTAATAGTTTCACATGCAGTAAATACCACCATGTGCTCGGTGTCTTGAAAACACCTGTAATCCTCATAGCAGCACTACAAGGTAGTGATCATTTGTTTTATAGGTGAGGAATCGGAGGCCCAGAGGTTAATCTCAAACTCGTAAAACAGGTAAAGGGACCAGGTGGGATTGGAGCCCCGAGTCTTCGGGCTGCAGAGCCCTGCTCTCTCCCGGAGCCTGCTCTGCTGCTTCTCTTGAATAGCACACCATCAGTCACAGCCTCATAAATGTCTACCGACAGGGGATTGGTCCAGTAAATGACGGTGCATCCCCCGGATGGAATATTATGCAGCTATTAAAATGATGGAGTGCCATTAAAAATGAAAACTATGCAACAACATTGAAGAATGCTAACTGGCTTACGTTAAGTTAAAAAAAAAAAAACAACGAAACTATAGACAATGAAACGGGGTCTGCATTGTGATTGCCACTGTGAGGAAGTGCATCCGTGCTGATGTGTTCTAGGGAAGGTATTAAGGATCATTTTCATTTCTTCTTTGATATCCATTATTGCTACCAGAATATCTCTGCGATCATTATTTTTAAGTAGTCGCAAGGTAATGAAATTCAGGATGTTTGGTTTGTCATAGGTCTTTCTTCCACCTGAATTAGTAGAACAAAAGCGTCTCTAAATCCTTTGAGTGGGGTCGGGGTTTGACACACTCTCACTTCCCCTCAGAGAGCCCTGTTGTATGTATGTTTCTGAACCAGGACATCTCTCCTTGAACTGACCAGCTTCCCCGAAGCGCAGCAAGCTGGAAATGCAAAAGAAAACGACGCTGAAGGCATCGGTGTGGATCACTCGGGGAGCCAGGGCTGTGAGGAACACGCAGCCTGTGAATAACAGATGTGTCTGTCTGTCAGAGGGTACTGAGCAGTGTACCGGCTTCATGCATTATGCATCAAGAGTGGCCTGGCATCCTGGCCCGGCCATGTGGGAGAAGGCTTGCATAAGGAACATCTGATGAACTGATTGGAATGTCAAAATGTCATTAAGGATAAATTAATGGATGTGTTACTTTGGCTGTAAGAGGCAGTGCCAGCAAGACAACAGGCTGCGGGCGGGCTGTTCCCTAGCCCGAGACAGACGGCGTTTGCAATGGAGATTCACAGTCTTTATGCAATGTGAGGTGCTTTGCAGGGAGAAGAATCAACAGAAACGCTCCAGCACTTCAGCACCGTAAAACCATCAGCATGAGATAAATTAATTAGTGTACACTAGGAAGGTGGCTGGTCTGTCTGCACTCCTGGGGAAAGCCAGAATGGATGGCACTGGGCTGGAGAGGATGGGTCTCAACACCAGACTCCTAAAGAAAGCAATTGAATTTAATGTGGAATCATAAACTGCAGCTGATGGAAAGATAAGTCTGGTCTGCATTTATTTTTTTCACGGATACCATTTCTGTCTATTGCTTCAAACTCTTTGTGTCTGTGGGTCAAGTGTCTTAGGTGACCAGGGAGACTGGAACCACTGCCACTTGCTTCTAATGCCATGGGGGAATTTACAGTAACTCAACACATGGGAAACGCTCTGGGAAGCCTGACTTCCCTTGGGACATACTAGATAATGGTGGTCTATTATTCTGTGATGGGAGGCTCACTACCCCACATGCAGCCTATTCTATCGTTGGACAAACATTGTGAGAAAGGTCTTTCTTAGGCTTCTCTAGCATCTTCCTCCTTGCAGCTTAACAACATCAACAACAACAAAGCAACAATGAGAGTATCTAACACTCACTGGACATTTGCTAAGTACCAGGATCTGTGCTCTGGTCAAGTTACCACCTTATTTTGTATCATCCCCACTTTATAGTAATAGGAAACTGAAGAGCAGAGAGGGTGAGAGACATGCTCCAGACCACACAGCTGGTGCATGGCAGAGCCAAGATCCAAACCCAGGTCTGCCTAAAACTAAGTCTTACCATCTTAACTATTACATAATTCTAACTTCCATAACCCCCACTCATGGAATAGAGCCTCACTTTTAGAACACTACAGAATGTGAGAAGCTAAGACAAGTAGAACTAACATTTTGAGCACATACCGGGTTCTTGGCTAAGTACCTGGTCTGGGTTAGCCTAACCTATCTTTTTTAATTTTTTTCATTTGAGGACAGTTGACACACAATGTTACATTAGTTTCAGGTGTAAAATATAATGATTCAGCTTCTCTCTATGTTAGATTATGCTCACCACAAGTGTAGTTACCATTGATCACTATACAGCACTATTATAGTATCATTGCTCATAATCCTTATTCTATTTCATTCCCATGACTCATTCATTCCGTAACTGGAAGCCTGTATCTCCCACTCTCTTTCCCTCATTTTGCCCATCCCCCACCCTTCTCTCTGTCAGCCATCAGTTTGTTCTCTGTATTTATAGGGCTGATTCTGCTTTTTGTTTATTAATTTGTTTTGTTTTTAAAAGATTTCACATGAGTAGAAATCATATGGTATTTATCTTTATCAGTCTGACATACTTCACTTAGCATAATACCCTCCAGGTCCATCCATGTTGTTGCAAATAGCAAGATCTCATCCTTTTTTATGATTGTGCAATATTCCAGTGTGTCTGACTGTACACACACACACACACGTACCACATCTTCCTTATCCGTTTGTCTTATCTAATCCATCTTTCATGCAATAGCCCTGTTTGCTTGAAATAAGTTACTATTTCTCCACCTGAGACCTCTCTTTTTTTGTTTCCACATACATTAGCTTTTTAATATACAAGAATCAGTTACATTTCTATATATTAACAATGAACAATTAGAATATGAAATTTAAAAAACGGTACCATTTACAATAGCACGGAAAAAAAATGAAACATTCAGGTATAAATCCACCAAAACATGCATGGGACCTGCATGCTGAAAACTACAAGTAGGTGATAAAATAAATCAAAGTAAACCCATACAAATGGAGAGACACCCCATGTCCCTGGGCCAGAAGACTCAATATTGTTACGATGTTAATTCTCACCAAACTGATCTATAGATTCAACACAAGCCCAACCAAAACCAAGCAAGATTTCTTGCAGGTATCTACAGCTGATTCTAAAATGCCACTGTACATTTATTTTTAAAGAAAGAAATGCGGGGGGGGCTTCAAACCTCAACTGTCCAGAAAATGAAAGCAGACACCTGTTGTCTTGTTAAATATCATAATCATCAGGTATATTTAAATAACATTATTTCTCTATGTCTGGCATAACTGAATTTAAATAAAGTCTTCTCCATGGCAGAAGCTTATTCATAAGACATTATGAACAAAAAACATGTTAAGAGACAGAAATTTATCCTATAAAATTAAAAGTGGGACTTAGGGCACCTAGGTGGTGCAATTGGTTAAGTGTCTGACTTTTGGTTTTGGCAGGTCATGATTTCATGGGTTGTGAGATCAAGCCCCATGTCAGGCTCTGCACTCACCATGGAATCTGCTTGAGTTTCTCTCTCACTCTCCCTCTGCTCCTCACCCCACTCCCCCACTCTCTCTCTCATTTCAGATAAATAAATCTTAAAAAATAAAGTGGGACTCAAGAGGCCTGCTTAAGAACCAAATCACCTTATCTTCTCTTTAATCTTTGTCCTTATTTCTCCAACACATATTATAAAATTTCTTACAATTATAAAAAAGATGATTGACCTTGATCTTGTTCGAGTTTTGGCCCATTTATATGGTGAATGTGTTTAATGGAATGAAGGGGTTGGTACGGGTTTATTTTTCTCCAATTATAATATGGAGCAATGGGTATAAACTTTCAGGTAGTGACCAACTCGACTTCATTCATTGCATATTCCGCCTGGTCTCAGAGGGCATAAATCTCATCAGCTCTGCTGCCAGATCCCCGTCACACCCACCTCCCAATCCATCATAAGAACATGGTACCAGTAACTGGCAACTCTGTTCCATGGATTTCTTTCAAAGAGCCTGTGGCCCTGGTCAGTTTGGTGAGCCTTCATTTCCTTACATTTAAGAGGATAATTCCTCCCTTGAAAGTTACAGGAGATACCTGTATAAAAGTACTTTGTAAAGTGCAAAACACATGTATACATAAAACATAAACTACAATTAACAGCAACAATGCACTGAGCACCTACTATGTACCAGACCCAGAACCAGATGTTGCTCACGCATTGCATTCTCTTATGCAATCCTGGTAAATCCCCATGGCAACCCTCCAAATTTGGTATCACTGTCCTCCTTTTACAGATGAGGAAACACAGGCTCAGAGAAGTTAGGTTGGAAAGTGTCAGAGGCCAGGATTCAAACACAAATACAGTCCATGGTCTTCTTTCTACAACACTGCTTCTAGGTGCTGAGTATGGTTTTCCTTGACATTCAGAGCTAAGGCAAAAGCACTGTTTAATACCCATAAGAGGTGGGAGATGAGATTAAAGAAGTATCACTTATTGAGCAAACTGCTCCTAGCTTAGATGGCTGGAAGATACTCGCATGGTAATATAGTGGGTGCATACACTTTGAATCAGCCATGGATCTCCTGGAAAAACCTTAGATCCCACATCTTCATGGTAGTTTTGCTGTATAAAGCAGAGCCAAGACAAAAGAATAGTATGAGGTCCCTTATTAACCACATCTGAGCTTAGATTTTTCACTAGAAGTTCTGTCTTCATCAGTAGATGTCCAAATCATAATGACATGGGAAGGGAGAATAAAGTAAAATAGAGACTCTCTTAGCTTTTTTGATTTCTAATAATGTCCATTGTCCCTAAGCTGTTTTCCAAAACAAAGCAAGCTATCTTTAATCTTGAGGCTCAACTTGGTTTATAACTTTAATAAATCATATTTTCACTAATAGGGTCTTGACCACACCAATCTTTCAATCCTTCCACTTAAAAAACATGGGTAGTTGTAATATACCCAACAATCCCCACCCTCTTAGAATATTCTGCACTGTGGCTCAAAGCCATTGGAATGAGAAACTGCTCAAGAATGAAGCTCAGCCAATGTTCTTTTATTCTGATAAAAAGCAGATTTCATAAGCAGAGGTACTGGGCTCCTTGAGGTTTCACTGTTGAAAAGAATGCTCATGAACACTTATTTCTCAGGAGATTGTTCATGGCTGAGGGGTCTTTACTCCTCATGGTGGCAGCAAACTGCTATGAGAAGTGATTGTTATGAGAAATTAAAGACTATTTTAAAATGTGCCTGGGGCATTTTTGCCATTTGTTAAATGGCCTCTACACATTTGTGAACAGCACACAGATAGTGTACCTCAATATCTAAAGGAAGGAAATGGTGCTGGCCAATAGGGCTCTGTCTTCTATGGACTCTGCCTTCCAAACTCAATTTCCACTAACATAACCAAAACTATGTCTATTTGATTATACTGTGGGATCAAGTTCTCAGCTGAGGTTCTGGGGTAAGTGGCCAGAGCAGGCCCTCATGATCATCTTGCAAATGCCTATATAACATGAGCCTAGATTTTCAAGCTCTCTCAGATGGATGGTTCTCAACCATGGTTTCAGATCAAAGTAACCTGGTGGACTTTAAAATGTGTAGCCATCCCTTGAGACCAACGAAATCAGTTCTCCAGTCTTTCTAGGTTGTGGCTTGTGGTATCCTACCTCACTGCCCTCCCCAAACATACACCAACTCGATGGAGCTCTGCTCCCAGGAAGGAGGCATCATTCCCAGTGGGACAATGGGACCGTTCACAATAGAATGAACATTCTGCATTCTGCCTCCTGAGAACCTTGCCTCTTTTAAGGCAGGTTTTGGCAGCCACATTACAAAGGACAGACCTGTCATTGCCCAGCCTCGATTTTGGGAATAGCCAAGGGTAGACCTTCTACCTTCAACCCCAGCCTTTTTTCTGACCACTGGTCTACAAAGTCTTCTTGTGTTGAAATAACTTTGTCAACCCTTGTGGTGCTGGCCAGAATCATTAACTGACTCTGATCTCTCCCATTGATGTCCACAGGGATGGATGCCAGGAGGAGGGGTGTCTTATTCGATTACTCAGGGGAGAAATTTTCTAAGTTTAAGAACCACTATCTACAATTGCGCCACTTCATTCTGTCTGACAAATTCTTCCATTTAACTTGTGTTGGAAGTTACAATTTCTATCTTCCCCCAGCCCCGACACAGCCAACCATAGCTCTGTCCTAGCTCAGCTTTGCCATTTAATAAATGACAATTCCGCTGGCACACACATTATATCATTTAATTTAAGATTTCATTTATTTATTTTGAGAGAGAGAGAGAAAGAAAGCATGAGTGGGGGGGGGGGGTGGGCAGAGGCAGAGGGAGAGAGAGAATCCCAAGCAGACTCCACGCTGAGTATGGAGCCCAACATGGGGCTCAATCTCATGACCCTGAGATCATGACCTGAGTGGAAATCAAGAGTTGGATGCCTAACCAAGCCACCCAGGCGCCCCTCATTTCATGTCTTAAGATAATTTCATGAATTGAGCACTAAAATTCCCATTTTATATATAAGAAATAAACTCAGATGCTTAGGATTCACAACTGCTAGGTAGTAGGACTGGGATTCACACTTTCTCCCTCCTCTTTTCTTGCTCTCTCTACTCCATCCCTTTCTTCCCAAGTTGTTCTCCAGCACATCACCTATTTAGTTATACACGTGTGTGTGTGTGTGTGTGTGTGTGTGTATTTCTACACAGTGAGACCAAGGAGAAATGTGGGTGTCATTTCTCCAGTGAAGGGTTCTGTGTCTTCCCCCTGCTAGGCACCCTATTAAGCCCTTTGGCCTATAGATGTCTTTCCTCAAAGCAGATTTGGTGACTTCCTCCCCTTGTCATGTCTTCACTCTCCTCTTTCATGTATGCATAACATTCTAACTTTTTTTTTTTTTTAAAGATTTTATTTATTTATCTGAGACAGACAGAATGAGAGAGACAGAGAGCACATGAGAGGGGGGAGGGTCAGAGGGAGAAGCAGGCTCCCCACCGAGCAGGGAGCCCGACGCGGGACTCGATCCCGGGACTCCAGGATCATGACCTGAGCCGAAGGCAGTCGCTTAACCAACTGAGCCACCCAGGCGCCCCATTCTAACTTTTTAACATGGGCAAGTTGCCTTTCAAGCTGTGAGCTTCTTGAGAGAAGGACATTTCTTTCTAAACACTTGACACCTAACTCAGTACTTAGCACAAAAGAGTAACTGCTCAGTAAATGCTTATGAATGAAAGAATATGTCGCTTAAACAGAACAGCTTTTCTAAAATGTAGGTGTTTTTACCCCCATTTTCCAGATAAGACACTGAAGGTGGGATTGTATCAAGTGCCCTAAGCTGCAGAGCCAGCATGCCCAGGGCTCTTTCTTGCACAGTATAGTCATCTGTCTGATAATACCTTGCTAAATACCTCCAAGCCCAACCAGACAACTAGGTAATAAGTGGGAAAGCACTTTGGAAGAGATAAAGTTGTATATACAAACACGATATAATCATTATCATCATTATCAACATTGCAGAGCTTAACTAAAGCACTTCCTTCCATTAAAAGCACTACACTGAAACACTTAAAAAAGCATTTTCCAGTTTGTGCCTCTCAGGATCCTATCTTTGCTACAGCCCTAGCTGTAAGAGTCATTCCCACTCTGGGGATACTTGCTAAAGGCAAGTGCTTTCAGGATTAAACCCATTCCTGCCCTGGAGGGCCCTGAGGAGCGCCATGGTGGGTGGGCACTTCTGACCCTCAGCTTTTCCTCTGGCTGGTTCAGCAATAGCTACAGTCTCTTCTGTGATACACAGTGAGCTCCCCCAGGCAGGAGCTATGAATGAAGATGCCCACAGCCCCCCGCCCAGCACAAACACAAGTGAGAAGCAAATGCCTGTGAATGAATTATTGTCCAAGGAAGAACTTTTTAGAGTTTACTTATCATCAGTGGGCAACAAGTGGTGACCCCAGTTAGCTGGCACACAGTGTGTCCATAGGCAATGACACGTGCATGTGGAGGGGAGGGGCATGCCATGTACTCAGATCCACTTGTCTCCAGTGGCCAAATTGAAGAGAAGCCAATGGTTGTTGTGTTCTCTGAGAATGAGACTGTGAGACAGAGACTGACGTGCAGGAGATGAATTAGGAGGTGCTTTTGGGGTCAATGTCTGTGGACGGGAAAGGGAATGGGAAGGGGAAGGAGGGGAGGGCAAGGGGAGGGGAGAGAAGGATAGGAGAAGGAGTGGGTGGAAGGGGAATTTGGTGATGCAGGTGCAGTAAAGGCTTGAGCCAACCCCATGGGAAGCTCTGAAGCTGGGGTGACTTTCACACCCCCGCACTGAATATCTACTCATGACCTTGGATGAGGCAGCTCTGAAGGGCAAGTTGTCTGAAAGGGAGCTGTCAACCAAGAGCTCCTTCATTCTTTAAAAATTTTTTTAATTTTAAAAATTGAAGTATAATTAATATATAGTGTTATATTTGGTTTCAGGTATACAATGATCCAACAATTCTATACATATGTCAGTACTCAACAAGATAAGTGTACTCTTAATCCCCTTTATCTATTTCATTCATCCCCTACACCTACCTCACCTCAGGAAGCCACCGGTTTGTTCTCTGTATTTATGAGGTTTTTTGTTATTGCTGTTCATCTCTTTCTGTTTCTTAAATTCCACATGAGTGAAATCATATGGTATTTATCTTTCTCTAGATGATTTATTTCACTTAGCATTACACCCTCTAGGTCCATCCATGTTGTTGCAAATGGCAAGATCTCATTCTTTCTATGTTTTTATGGCTGAATAATATTCCATTTTATACACACATACGTTTATGTATACATTTTACACACACACACACATTCTCTTCCACAACCTCTTTATCCATTTTTCCAAAGAAGACATCCAGATGGCCAACAGACACATGCAAAGATGCTCAAGATCACTCATCATCAGGGAAGTGCAAATCAAAATCACAATGAGATAGTACCTCATGCCAGTCAATGAGATAGTACCTCCTTTAGCCAGTCATGGCTAAAACCAAAACCACAAGAAACAAGGGTTGGTGAGAATGTGGAGAAAAAGGAACCCTCACACACTGTTGGTGGGTGTGCAAACTAGTGCAGCCACTGTGGAAAACAGTATGGAGTCTCCTCAAGAAATTAAAAAGTAGAACTACCCTACAATCCAGCAATTCCACTACTGGTATTTACCCAAAGTCCTTCATTCTTTTTTTTTTTTTTTTTTAAGATTTCATTTATTTATTTAACAGAGAGAGACAGCGAGAGAAGGAATACAAGCAGGGGGAGTGGGAGAGGGAGAAGCAGGCTCCCTGCCGAGCAGGGAGCCCGATGCGGGGCTCGATCCCAGGACCCTGGGATCATGACCTGAGCTGAAGGCAGACGCTTAACCAACTGAGCCACCCAGGACCCCCAAAGTCCTTCATTCTTGAAGGGAGATCTGAGTAGCACATCACAACTTTCTCCACGAGAACTTCTCTTTCCAACCACATTTCCATATGTCACCTCTCTCTGTCAACAGAAAATCCCCTGTACTCTCTTTTACCTTATTTACAAAGTTGAAATGCATTTACAGAATAGAAGCATTTAGGATCACAGGCATACCTTTCTAAGCCTGAAGGCATCACTAATACCTAGTTCGTTTTAAAACTTAAAGTATAAACTTAAAACTTAAGTATAAACATCTTCCATCTTCTTTGGAAGGGACATGCTCATTTGTATTTTCCCTGATTAAGGTGACAGAGCCTTTGACTTATAGATTTGCTCTGTTTGGTATTCATGACTGATGTGTTTAGACTCTAATTCAATAGAATAAACAGTAAAGCATCCATTCAGTTGCAATCCCTATCCAGATCTATCTGTTCACATGATCTAGCCCCGTGCATTTATATCTATCTTGTTGCAACAGCATTCACTAATTTTATGCATTTATAATTGTGACACAGAAGTACAACATTTCTAAACCTAAAACCAATATAAAATTACAAAACAGGTCTGATCCAAAAGTCCCCCCCCAACCCATCACCATATGCCAAAATAAATGAAAATGGATACTAACTTCTGGAGAATGGAATAGTATAATTCAGTGGGAGATCAAACAAAATGGGGGTATCAACCTCACACATACACCCACCCGTGTGTACTCATTCATGTAATCAACACAGTCTTATGATGTCTGATTTGTTCTGGGCTCTAAGTTAGTCATCGGGAAATGAAAGATGAGTAATACACAGTCCTTGTCAACAGGGAGACAGACGTGCAAATACACCACGGGCAGTCTAACCTGAGAATGGCTCATGAATGAGTGAGTCAGCGGGGGATGAATGAAAGCTGAATGCAACTACAAAGATGAGGGCTCAGTATTACGGATACTATGTCCCCTTTAAAGACAATGGAATTTTGCAGGCACAGAAGGTGACTAGGCATCCTAGGAAGAGGGCTAAGTGCAAAGGTCTGATACTGAGAAAGGGACAGTGGTATTGGGGTGATGTGAGGATGTCAGGAGAGAAGTTGTCCTCAAAGTTGGCATGAGGAGTAATAATCTGAGGTGTGTGCTCACATGCAGATTCCCGGGCCACACCTTCAGAGGGACTGAGCTGCTCTGGGGTGGGGCCCAGGAATCAGAATTCTTGCCATGGTCCTCCCCTGGGCAGAGCAGCGAGGAACGGCAGCATGGCAGTCCTTTCTGCCTTGCCCTCATGGCAATGCCTTCCATTTCTGCTTGTCAACATGTTTGCTGTCAGCTTTTGGTAATTGATACTTATCATCTCTAAATGGTTTCCTTCGATTCCCATTTTTTCTTCATTTTTATTTGAAGTGACTGATGAATTACATAAAATGATTTTTGAGTATCTCTTGATATAATCATTTTAAATTCCTCTTTACGTGTATTGAGGCGATGATACTTGATTTGCAAAAGCCTATGGTGTGGAAAGGTGTACGCACTGACAAAAGGAGGTGGTTTCTTACTTTGGTTGAAGATCTACCACGTGCTAAGCATTTTCCAAGCATTATATCCTTGAGTCCTTGCAAGATCTCTGTGAGGTATGCATTTTTAGGCTCCATTCTGCATATTAGGAAACTGGGATTCAGATGCTGAACAGGACCAAAGGTTGCCTTAAAGATACAGCAGCAAGGAAGGTACAGGGTCTGGAGGTATCTAAAATTTGTTGCCATTTTTTTTCTTTTTAAGAACAGATCATCTCTCTGTTGACTTTAGCTATTATGTCTTTTAATATCATCTTGTTCTTCTCATTCATTCCACACACACTTACTGGGGTTCACTGTACCTGTGAGGGGTACCATGGGGGAAAACCTCAATGAAAAAGAAACATTCTTAAAACACATTTGCTCCTGCCCGTGGTAACAAGCAACTGCAGTGAGAGCTCTGAGAAAAGGCCCATCCCACAGGTGGAGAGAATCAGGGAAAACTTCCTGCAGGAGGCACTGTTAGATCTGGACCTTGAAGGGTGGACGTAGGATTCAAATATGCTGCCACGGGAGAGACAGGAAGGATATGGGAAAAAACCAAGAGTTCCAGAGTGTCTGCAGACAGGGCCCAGCCCAGGTCACCGTTTTTCACCTCCTTGATACTTGCATGGCATTTATCCGAGGCTAAGTGAAATCGTTAAGTGCTCTCTCTCTCTCTCTCTGTTGGAACAGTTAACATCTTAGTGCTTTTTCAAGAACTACTACACTAAAATGTCTCTGTTTGAAACAATTACTGTGCCCATCACACACCTTGAGATAAATTAACCCGTGAACACATGCCAGCTCCTAATATCCTTTTAAAAAGCAGACACTGAAGTTGTTGGGTGCTTCTTTACTATAGAAAGGCAAAAAGGCATTCTAGAGAAGCATTTCTGTCAGCCCAGAATGCAAGGAATCATAGCTGCTATTTATAAAATACCTCCCTGTGTCAGTAACTCTGCATACACCCTCTCTCACCAGCCCTTGCAAAAACGCTGGGGAGTCACCATTGCCATCGCCACTCTGCAGATGCGGAAACAGGCTCAGAGTGGTTACATGATTGTTCAACGTCTGAACTATCTGGCAGAAGAGGTAGACGTAGAATTGTGATCTAGGTCTGACACCAAAGCCCACATTATTCTGCTATTTTTTCGTGTGTGCTGGACAATGAAGGGCCCCATTCTAGACTCTCCTCTGTCCCGAGGTCTCAGTTCCTTTGATCTATAGCTCTGTTTATTTTGGTCATTAGCACTCTGTGGGGCACTCTTCACTCTAACCCCTTGGCTGCATCTGATCTGGCAGCCCGGTGCTCTCAGCTCTGACCAGGCGGCAAATCCCTAGGACAGCAAATCCTCAAGGGCCTCCTTGCCAGTCAGAGATTGCTACCACTTCTTGTCCCTAGCAAGGCACTGAGGTCCATGCATGGAACTGAGTTTCTGCAGGCAGGCAGACTTGCCCGTGGATCCTGGCTCTCCTGAAGTCTGGCCAAGGGCTGTCCAAACCCATGGTCTAGGCAGGAGCTCCTCCATCCCCTGAAGAACAGGGCTTA
Organism: Neomonachus schauinslandi; assembly: GCF_002201575.2. NCBI lineage: Eukaryota > Metazoa > Chordata > Mammalia > Carnivora > Phocidae > Neomonachus > Neomonachus schauinslandi. Next base: position 120,676,092 of record NC_058412.1, read on the forward strand.
GTGAAAAGGATGGGCAGGGCTTGGGGGCATATGGTCCTGGATTCAACCCCTCGCCCTGCCATATCCTGCCTGTGGGATCTACACAAGTCCTCAAACCTCAGTCTCAATGTCTATGTAGACTCAACACAGTCACATGTATCTTGCAGGGCTTGCTGCAAGCATTAGAAGAGCCTGGCCTGTACTAGTGACCAACTGGTAGTTCTTTTCAACTTCTGCCTGCTTCTTAACTGGATCAGGTGCGCCTCATTCACCTCTGTGTCTGCAACAGCAGACACATGGTGCAGCACACAGTAGGAGCTCATAAAACAGGATGAATCTTGAACTCCATCCTCCTTCTACCTCAAAAGTCTAGGGCAGGGATTGGCCAACTATGGTCCCCAGGACAAATCTAGCCTGCTATTTGTTTTTTTTTAAATAAATTTTTTAATTGAAATATATCCATGCTCCTTCACTTGCACATCATCTATGGCTGATTTCCTGTTAAAACAGCAGAGTAGATGCAACAGAGACCATATGTCCACAGAGCCAAAAATATTTACTTCTAGCTCCTTATGGAAAAAGTTTGTGGACCCCTGAGCTTGTGCATAGGATCTTTCAGTGCAAGGAGAGCCCTTGGGGACCTCTTTGTTTTGGGGAAAAAGATTCTGGGGCTTTTAGAGAGATCCGGTGGCTCTCCAACCCTGGGGGAAGGGTATTACTTTTCCTATTTTATAGATGAGGCAACTGAGACTCTGGCTAAGTCAGTGCTTCTCAAACTTTCATGTGCAATGCGAGTCGCCTAGGGCTCTTGTTACAATGCAGGTTCTGATTCAGGAGGTGTGAGCTGGGACCCTCGTGCTGCAGTTCTAACACACTCTGGGTGATGCTGCTGGTCTACGGACCACACTTGGAGTAGAGAGGGTTGAAGGCACCCGCTCAGGGTCCATACCTAAGACTTGGGGGAGTGGAGTTCTGAATCTGGAGATCACGGAGGTCAGCATTTCCCTTGTGTTTCCTTTATTCCATCTCCATGCACCTCTTAATCCTATGGTCTCATAGAACCTGTCGTGCCTCCCCAGTGGGGCTGCTTCCTGTCCCCAAATAGTCTGCCCCCAGACCTTCTCTTCCATAGCTGCCAGCATCTTCAGGCTCTTCCTTCTGCAAAGGACTTCTCCTCTTGGTTCTGAAGGTTCTCCTCATACCTCTCTGTCTGCTTTGCCAGTCCTTCTCCTCTGAATTGTTAACCATGGTCAGTTCCTGAGCTGGCATGAGTTTCACGCTCTAAGATCTCTGACTTAGAACTCCTAAGTATGCACAACTTAAAGATCCCTGTGTATCACTGCACCTTGAACTACAAGTACTTGAGTGTCTGTCCCCTATACTCTCACACTGTGATTTGATTCTATCACAGTGCCCAGCACAGTGCCTGGTATGAAGTGGGCATCCAAAGACAGGTCTAAGTACCATGGCTAACCGACGGAGGAGGTGAGGTGCCCAGAGGCTGTGATGGGTCATTGCAGGCCCATACCTACTGTGGAACACTGATGCCAGAAGAACCTCTGGAAGATCAGAGGAGCTCCTAGGGGCCACCACTACTGTCCTGACCCCTTATGCTTTCTGGAGGGGGAAAGAAAGAAAACTAACATTTCACGAGTGCCAACTGTGTGCCAGGCATGTTACAAGATCCCTCATTCCCTGAGTTAGGCACTATGACCCCTATTTAGGAGTTAGGAGAAATAAGGCTCAAGGAGTTCAGAAGATTTTCTCAAGGTTTCATAATGTGAGAGACAAAGATGTGACTTGAACCCAGAGCTTCATGACTCCTAAAGCTCATTCTCTTTCTACCACAGCAACAACACCCCACATTGTTTTAACCTCTATGCCTTTGCAGATGCTGTTCCCTCTGCTTAGAATTCTTATTTCTTCAGTAGTAAATCCATCTCTATAAACACTGATAACTATCCCTGCCCCATTAAAAAATTAGTCATCCAAGTAAGCGCTCCTATACCAGAGTACATATAGGCACCTCTCAGCTGACATTTCAAGTATTTGGTTTTATCCTAGACCCCAGAGAGGCTTGAACACTAGGAGGGTGGGGCTCAAAGTCCTGGACATCTTTCCATCCACAGTGTCTGGAACATAATGAGCATGTTCAATGCATGTTTGTCAAATGAATGAATGAATGAAAAAATAAAGCAAGTTCTCTGATACTTTTAGTGTTGGTGGTAGGAGTCCATTGCTTCCTATATAACATGATGGCAGTGGTACCAGAATCTTATCTGCTCATTGCCTGGCCTACTGACCTGGGACCCAAACACTGAGCAGAGGGGATGGGAGAGCTTTTTGTTGGTCAATTCTCATGAGTAAAGTCTTCAGCAGATGATCACTAGCAGACATGGCCTCCCTCATAAGGCTGGGTGTGCCAAGAGTGGAACAAGACATGGAATGATGGACAATACACTTTACCAAAAGCCAGGCATCCTGAGTTTTAATCCCACTGGATGTGTGATTTCACACACTTCTCTGGACCTCAATTTTCAAACACTGGAAATGCGTATTAGGGATATGGGACTCCTTCAGTGGTTTTCTTAACTTTTCATTACCAAGGCTCTGTTTATGGAGTTTTTTCCCCTTTACCTTTGTGTTTTCAAACTTTCTGGTTTAATAATGAGAAGAATCATCACCTTTATTCAGAAAGTGCAAAAAAATTGAAAGGCAACAACCAGCTATGACTACCAACAAAATACATTGGTAACATGAGATAACTAATGCCAAACCCCAGACTGCGATCATTCCAGCCCAAAGCAAAGACCTTGGATGTTTCTGTCACCTGTGAAGCTGGTTCTAGGTAAAGGCATGGTTCCCTGTAGACTTACTGAAATAGTGGAAACAGCCAATGAATTTCTTTCTAACCTTTGAGCCCCTCGAGGCTACATATTCCCCAAGTAGATGCCAATGGGCTCTGAAGTTGCTGAGATTGGTGATTCTGTTTTATCTCTGCAAGTCCTGCAGGGGTATTAGGTTGACCTCTTGCTGAAATTCAGGGATTTCTAACTAGAAAATTATACTGCCTTTACATCTCCAAAAATCGGGGGGGAAATCCAAGATGGCAGAAACATAACAGACATAAACAATGACAGTGCATTTTCAAATGGAAAACATCTATGTGAAATAAAAACTTTGGGGCTACAGATAACTTAGACAGAAGTGAGTATGAGAAAACCAACAGACACTTGGTTGGTGCAGGAAATGCATGCTACAGGTTCCCTTACAGGGCACGAAGCAAAGTTTCCCCGGGTCGATACTTACAAGTAATAGGAGTAGGAATAAGCATTTCTTCTATATATTGATGGGCAGTCAGATGAAGGAAATGTCCAAAAAGGGGGAAAAAGAAAAGACAAACAAGAATTAGATTTATATGAAATCTTGATTCTTAGAAATGCACATAGTATTTCAGCATCCCAAAGCTCAAGGAGATGCAAGTTTCTCTAATCATCTTCACTGAGAATCAGATACTTTCGGTGGTAGAAGGAGAGAGAGAAATTCTTAATGGTGGAGAAATTCACTACTCATGCAGAAAAAGCCATGTCTAATGTTGGCTGTTTTAGTTGTTTGAAAGTTCTTTTCTTATGGTCAACTAAAACTAGCTTTCTTGTAATTATGACTTTTTTGGTCCTGGGTCAGACTTTTCTGGCCTTCTAGAACTATTCTACCACTCTTCCACATGATAGTGCTCTTATGACCTAAGGAAAACCATAATGACTTCTATGTTCTCTGTTTCAGGTCAAACCACATCAGAACCTATTTAGTAAGGTCATCAGAACCTATTTAGTAAGGTCATGCCAAAAGCAAGGTAATCAGGTAGCTAGCATTCAAGATGGCTCCCCAACAATCTACACTTTCCATATGCATGCTCATGTGTACTCCCTTCCCACACTGAACCAGGACTGGCCCTATGTGACCAACAGGATGTGGTAGGAATTACACTCTGGGACTTTCTAGGATAGGTCAGAAAGAAGACTTGGAGCTCTGTTTGGGTCTTCCGAACTCTCAGCTGGAACCCTGACTCTCCATGTAATAAGTCCAAGTATCCTGAGGTTGCTGTCCTAAAAAGACCAAGTGGAGAGATGCTAAAACTGCATGAAGAGAGACATCCAGCCAGCCCCTGCCAGTTGGATTATGTCAACAGAGACCATTGGTGTCATGGAACAAAACAAGTCATTCCCTTCAATCCCTGACCGAAGCACAGATATATAAGAAAAATAAGTCACTAAATTTCAGGTTTGTTACATATCAATCATCAGAACAAAATTCAAACTTTATCATTAAGAACACTGCACTAAGAGAAAAGAATTCCAACCTTCAATCTGAACAAACTACAACTTGAATAAATTCTCTGTGCCTTTATTTCCTTGTCTGAACCTCATAGGAGTTGAACTAGGTCATTAGTTTTCAAATTGTGTTTGTAGGATCCTGGGGTCCTGTACAGTAGCCTCACTGAAATGGGAGAGAGGGAAACTGAGCAGGTAGGACTGCTGGTCCCCCACCATCCACAAAAGCCAGCACTGCTCTATTTTTTTCTATTTTATAAACTGAAGTTGCATTTAAAATTTCACGACTAAGAATTCCGCTCTCCAAAATGAAAAATCACTACCTGAAATCTCTTTCCAAGATGTCCCTTCTAGCTCTTGCCTTCTGAACAATAAAAAACTCAAATAAGTCCACGATATTCCTTTTGTTATAACTTTTTGTGTTTTGTAGGAAAATAAATAGGAATGCTTTTATCTTACAGACTTAGCCACACTGACAATAACTGATACATTTGTGGATTGAGAAAAATTGCTAATAATTAAGGTCCCCAAATATCCATCTGAATAGGCAAGAATAGTTCCCTTCCCTCTAGAGTTATTTGGTTAATTGCAACTGTTATCCCGGTTGCTTGGCTCAGGAATATGCAGTCTTTATATCTGTAGCGTGGGAACATGTCCTCAGAGCCTCAAATTTCTCCCTCTTGAGTAGGAAAGTAGCCAAAGTCTCCTAGGCAGGGCCACCTCTAGGCTTTCTCTTATTCATCAGGAGAGCCCAACCTCTAGCTCCAGAAGGAAAGTGATTCTGAGAGCTAAGAAGTTATGGCAGAAAGGAAGCCCCATGTATACTTGGGAAGCTGAGCTGGGGAAAATGAGCCACAGTGCAGAAAGATCTGGTCACTCATAAAACCGTTCAACACCTTGGGTCAAAGGAACAGCAGCCCTAGGTGATGAAAGGGGTGAGGAATGCCCTGCTCTAATGGGTGGGAGATGGAAGAGCCCACGCAAGTCACCATATCCCCCTTGCCAACCATACAGGTTCACACTGTAAGGAAACCATTCCTCTCCTTCATGGCTGGCTCTGTAGTCCTGTGCCTAGAAATGTGATTCCTTGGGGAAGAAAGCTAGGGTTCCATTTATGAAGACTTACAGCTACCTATGTTCTCCATATTGTCAAGAAAAGTGGCTGAGATTTGAGAGGGCAGGGTTCTGATCTCAGCTCTTTCACTTGCTCACTGTTACATCCTGGGCAAGTCAGTTCCTCCCTCCAGACTGCTGTTTCCTGATCCATGTACCAAGGTGAATGGCATGGATGACTGCCAGCCTAAACAGCTTTGAGGAGTGGAAATATGTCTTTGTTTCCCAGCACCACCACTTGCTAACTGCATGGCTTTGAATAAGTCACTGAGTATCTCTGAGTCTCAGTCTCTCCACGTCAAGGTTGGGGGCAATAATTATCTATTCCCAAGAGTCATTGTGGGCATTAACATTAATCTAAGTTGTATTCAAATTGTATGTGATATATAATAAAGTATATTAAGTAAATCATATTAATCTAAACACCTGACATTCGTAGTCCTCAACAAAGGGGAGTTCATGTCCCTGCCTCACCTACAGATATAAGGTTTACTGCTTCTCACTCTGGTGACCAGGAACAAAGTGTTCACCTCTACAGGAATGTTAAAAATCGTAATAAAATAAGAAAAGATACTTATGGAGCACTTACTATGTATCAGACATTGTCCTAGGCTCTCATACGTTAACTCATGTATTCCTCACAACCACCCTGACAGATGGGTATTATTATCATCCCCACTTCACAGAGGAAGAAATTGAGGCAAAGAAGCTTTATGTAATTTGCCTAAGATCAAGCAGCTAGTAACCAGATTTGATAGCAACATGGCTCTAAAGTTTGTGTTCTGGACCACTAGCCGGTGCTGTCCATGAAGAGGTAAGAAAGCAGATGTATGTTTTTTTTTTTTTATTATTCTTATGTTAATCCCAATACATTACATCATTAGTTTTAGATGTAGTGTTCCATGATTCATCGTTTGTGCATAACACCCAGTGCTCCATGCAGAATGTGCCCTCCTCAATACCCATCACCAAAGCAGATGTATGTTGAGCAACACAGTGGGTCTGGCATTGAGATGACACATGCTTTAAATCTTTTAATCCTCCCTACCACCCCATGGAGCAAGCATTATTCTCATTTTTGGTTGAGGAATCTGAGGCTCTAAGAAGTCACTAGGTCTATTGCCTTGTGTAGTTTTGAACCACCAACTGCAAGGCCTCCATCCTGAGCCAGATGTCCTCGCCATCAACAGCCCCAGGCTGCACTCAATATTCTGTACCTTCTGGCTTTTCTGCTTTTAACCTTCAGGATTCACCTCTGCCAGGCCACCTCCTCATGACAACATACTTCCTTACTTTCAAACCACCTCTTCCAAGTAGCTTTTATGAGTTATCCTGGTTGTCACCAAAAGCCAGGTGCTATCCTGACCCAGCTTCAAGTCAACTCCAGAAGAACAGCAACTGGCAAGCTTCTATTAACTGAGTAGCTTTTCCCAATTATATTGCAAAGTGTTCCAGGGCAAGGATTACAGTCTTTACTGTGTGGCCACAAGACAGTATACATATGTGTTTTCTCTCAGGCTTGAAGAAGATTTACTGAACGTTTAAATTTACAAGGATACAGTGATATTGCAAGTAACAGATTGCCTGAGACCAAAAATCTTGAGCAGGAAGACAGCTGTGCTTAGAAAAAAACAAAAAAACTCCAAACTTAATAAATCACATACTGCAGAATCTTCTTTTCAGCTGGCTAACAAGGCTGACTCGAGGTACAGCTTTCCTTTGTTCCATACTACTTAAACAGGACTAAGTTATGTATTTAACTATCTGTTTGACCATCTACCCATCCATCTAGTTCATAAACCCACCCGTCCACTCTTCTATCCATCCATGCATTCATCTATGCATGCATCCAACCATCCAACCCTCCATCCATCTAACCATCCATCCACCCAGCCACTTAGCAATTTATCCACCCACTTATTCATCTAGCCTATAAACCCACACACTCATCTACCCTTTCATCCAACAATCCATCCATCATTCACTCATCCATCTTTCCATGATCAATTCAGCAAACATTTCTTAAGAGCCTACTATATGCCTGTCCCTGTCAAGTTCCAGAGATAGAAAGACAAATGAGATCTTGATCCAGCCCAAATGTCTGATGAGAGAGGCAGATAAGAAACTTGTAAAACAAAGAATAATAAGAGTTACCACTTAAACAGCAGGATGTCACTTATGTGTCAGGTACTGTGCTAATACAACATGTAGACTACTTTATTTAGTCCTCACTCTGTAGCATTATTATCCTTGTTTTATGGATGAGGAAAGTGAAGCTCAGAGAGGTTAAACAACTTACTCAAATTTATATAGTTGGTAAGTGGCTGGCATGAATGAGAATCCAAGCAGTCTGACTCTAGAAGCCTGCATTAATAATCACTATGCTATACTGTCTTCTGGAGTGATAAGTGGCATGAAGCGGCAACACAGGGAGCAGTGGGACCATATCCAGGGGTAAGGGTGGGGAGGGGGTACAGATAAGGTGGCCTAGAGTCTGTGATGCTTGAGTTGTAAAGTCAAGGAGCATCTAGATGGATGGAGGAGGAAGGGTACTTCCAGGCAGATGGAACTATCTATAAAATGGGTGGGTCAGTTAGCAAGGTGAGAATGTCAAAATATTGGCAGGGCCTAGTTCCCAAGGAGCTGAAGGACCTTAGTCTCAATACCACAGCTCATAGGGAGACCCCAAAGAGTCGGTGGCCAAATATTTTTCTAGATGAATTATTCTGGCAGGAGTGTGAGAAGAAAGTTGGAGGGAAGAGGGGTTGGGGTCATGAATGCTACTGCAGAAGTCCAAGCAAGAGATGTTGAGGGCCTATCTCATAATGGCCATGGGGAAGGAAAAGTGAATGTGAAAGGTGAGTCAGTAGGCGATTAAATGGGAGCATGCTGAGGAGGACCTCCAAGGTTCTAGTTTGAGTGACTACCTGAATGAGTGCAAACAGAAGGATTCACTTTTCATTGTGTGGAGCAAGGAGCTATTTAGAATGGGGTAGACAAAACAGCCAGCATGACACACTTAATTTGGGCTGCTTTCCCACCTCAATAAACCACTGAAAATTATGTCATACAATTCAGCATCTCAGTAAGTCCTGTTTTATATTTCATTCAGGCTAGATGGTGTTTAAGAGTGTGGCATCCATTATCAGATTGGCCAAGTTTGAGACCCAGCTCTGCCACTTATTAGCTATGTGACTTGGGGCAATTTCTTTAAATTCCACATTTTGGTTTTGTGATCTGTAGCACACTATAATCTCATAGTGGTACTGTCTCTTTTGGCTGACCCAGAAGTTCCCTTTTCCTATTGCCTCACTTTTCCAATCCTGAATAGACAGTATGTTCCCTGAAGGCTCAGACCATGCTGTATCTTTCCCATGCTGACCTTTCAGCCTCACATCCTCACCACAGGACTGGTGTACTCTTGATGTTCCATGTTGATATTTGGGTCTGTGTTCTGAGTGAAGTTTTCATGCCCAAGAGACAGAGTTAATCCTGGGCCCCATCTGTTCTAATTTCACTGGGCTCCTCCATTCAACATGTTTTTAGGGAATCCCCAGTATCCACATGGCACGTTAGTGATAAGGATGAATCAGAATAGGCAGCTGATGGTCTAGTGGAGAAGATAAGATATGAATACAAATGACAAATATAACAGGGATATACCATGGATCCTAATAGAGGGGATCCAGATGGTGAAGGGATTGTGTCTAGATTGGAGGTCAGGAAGGGTTTACTGGAGAAAGATGGCTTTTGAATTAGACCTTAAACAGGGGTAGAATCTGGTCCCACGGAATGGAGGAACACAGGCATTGAATGAGGAGGAGATTTCACAAGCAAAGGTATAGGAATGGAGTAAGACCATCAGGAAATCTGCTAGAATTACTGTGAGCAGGAGGATGGCATAGCTTGACACAACTCTGCAGATGACCTAAAACATATGCTTCTTTTCTCATCTCTACTCCATGAACTATTGTTATAAGGGAGGAGAAGCCATCAAGGGATTTTCGACAGCAGGTTTGGGAGTACAAGTTTCATTCCTGAACCATCACTCTGGCTGCACTGTGGAGGGTGGGTAGGAGGGGTGGGGCTGGGGAGGAGACTCATGCAATAGAGCTACAGAGGTCTGCACTAGGGCAGGAGCAGTGGAGGGAGTGAGGGGAGGATGTGACCCAAGAGAAGGTAAAGACTCAGGTTCAGAAGTATCAGGGTGATACAACCCCATCAATTTGACTGATGGAATGAGAGGTAGTACCTGTCACTAAGATGGGGACAAGGATCATGAGCAGGTTGGTAGGCAGGTGATGATTGGGGCTTTGACCATGAAAACCTCGAGGGATTTTCAAGGCAGATATCCAGAGGCAGGTGATACAGGGCAGTGAAGCTCTGTTGAGAAAAGTCGAAAGCAGAAGATCCTGCCCTCCTGGGCCATTTCCATCTCAAGGCCAGCAAAACTACACCCACAGTGTGGATGCATCCACACCTGAAGACCTGGGCATATGACACAGTGGCTGCATGCAGGGAGTGTCACTGAGTCTTCCTGGGGTCTGGGGGTTGTGGGAAGACTCAAGGAAGAGGGAACAGTTGGGAGTCCTACTTGGAGGGCTGAGGGTTAGCGATTGGCAGGAGGCTTGTAGGTGAAGACAAATGTCCAACAGTTGCTTCAGGGCACTAGTGTGCACAAAAGCAGAGAAGAGCAGCAAAGGATACCTGAACCTGGGCTGCCTGTTTCCTATTCCAGGATTCACTTATTTCCTACTAGTCTCCATAGACTGACAGAATAGAAGTTACGAGCATTCAGTTAACTCTCTGGAATCAGAGCCTGGGTTTGTGTTTTGATTCTCCAAGGTCATGGGCAAATTGTAAACCTTTTTGAACTTCAGTTTCCTCTTCTCAAAACAACAACAACAACAACAACAACAACAACAAACACACACAAAAAACCCCACAGGAGTACCAACATCCTACCCTATTACGATTACCTGTAGTATTAAAATCAGAATATGGGGGCCATTTAAATGGAAAATGTACAAATACGTTAGAATGTGTGTACTGATTGTAGCACTGCCCTTAGCATATTAGCAATGGGTTTGGAGCTGGCTTGGTCAGTTGATGGTCACGTGAGAGATGAATGCCCCTGTTGACATTATGCTTTATGATCTCTTAGGCAGGTACAGGAAATAAAGCCTGTCCCAACCATTAGCTCACTTGATCTTCAGAACAACCCCATGGGATTAGCTGCATCTCACAGTTGAAAAAGCAAGAGGCTGAGCTTTGTTGTTTCTGCAAGGCTAACAGAAAATAAATGGGACTGTAGAGATGTGCACCCAGTTTTTCTGCTTCCCTTTCCACAGCAAAAAGATGTCTATACCTATTAGACTGGGAGCTCCTAGGGCAGACCCAAGTCACAGAGAATCAAAGTACACCAAGAGATGCACATTTTTCTCAAAGTAGGCTATCATATCTCAAAGTCAAGACACTCCAAATTCATTCTTAGAAAAGTTACTATTTGGACAAAGCATGGTTGGCAGAAGATCAAGGCTGGACCAAGAAAAGCTGGGCAGGGGGAGGAAGAGGGGAGATAGAGGTGGCTAGAACCATGGGTAGGGACTGACTTCAGAAAGGTCTCCCTAAAAGTTGTTCAGTTTCCATTTGAAAAGTAAAAAGGAATGGAAAGGTTAATGTAGGATCCAGACAAGTCTTGGGGTACACATCTACCAAAGAATCCTGCTTCATAGCTCCAGTGTTTCCCCATGCAAAAGTAAATGGCTATGCCTTAAGCCTTGGAGGACCATGCTCAGACTTCAGCAAGTGTGTCCCAAGGATTAAACTGGGACTATGTGAAGCCTGTGGGCATGCACACATACATGCATATCGCCAAAACAAACATTAAAATGTAGAACTTCCCATATGTGAGTGGCTAATAAACACCTTCAAACACCAAGGTTAAGGCACTGAGGCTTGAGCTTTCCACCTTCCTTTTCATTGATGGCACCCACAGCCCTATAGTAGTAAGCCAAGGGACCACACCTAGCAACATATTCCTTTGGGAGAGGATGTCCAGCAATTCTAGAGGGAGGAGGCCAGGGAAGAAGATGACCGGGATTGTAGTAATGACATCTCTCTCTATTTCAAAACTCAACAGGGTGAGTGAAAAGGAGGTATGTTCTATTACATAATGGCACGAAGAGACCCATTCTAGAACATTCTGAGGTCCAGATGTGATCAAGAGAACCAGGAGTAAAGGATGGAGCCATTATCCAGCCAATATTCAATATCCCGGTTAAGAACTGTATCAGGGAGGAGCTCCAGGTTGCTTTCTTTTTTTTTTTTTTTAAGATTTTATTTATTTATTTGAGAGAGAGAGAATGAGAGAGAGAGAGCACATGAGAGGGGGAGGATCAGAGGGAGAAGCAGACTCCCTGCCGAGCAGGGAGCCCGATGCGGGACTCGATCCCGGGACTCCAGGATCATGACCTGAGCCGAAGGCAGTTGCTTAACCAAATGAGCCCCCCAGGTGCCCCCCAGGTTGCTTTCTTAAAATGCTCATGTAACCCTTTGTATCTCCATGTAGTTCTGATCCTGCATTGGCCTGAATTCAAAGAAGCCCTCTCCAAACAGCCAAAGGTACTACACAAAATCTTCAACTTGTATCTTTGGCAAATCCTGTTTGAATCACCCACCGACATTTCACATCCCCTTCTGCAACCTTACATTTCTCAATACCCCCTTCATCCATTACAAAACAACCAAGCAACAACAACAAAACAACTGATTTAGCTTCTTTCATTAAGTCTTTCCCTTGGTCCTCTGTATCTCTAGCCTCTTCTCCATCGCTTTCTAGTTCAGTATCACCAAAGGAAACATCTAACAGCAAGAGAAAGACCCTCATCAGAGAGTCACAAGGAAGCCCCAAGGCCAATGATGATGAACACTGCAGGGAGAATCGAGGGACATCTTATGTGTATTGAAACATCTGGCTGTGCTTTGGGGAAATTTTTGAGCCAGGTGAATCCCTTAGGATTCAAGTCAGTGGAGGGGGGTGCATCAGGCATGTGACTTCTGAGAGTTCCTGCATCCAGGAATTAACTCTAGGTCACACTGGGATACTGAAGAGATGCTGACACCAGGATACTGGGTTGTGATGATCTGCCTATTATTTAGGGGTTTCTTTTCCTTTAATACCTCTTCCTTTTAGGTAGCTGCAGACAACATTCAGGCCAGCAGTAAGTTAGTGACAGACTCAATTGAACAGTGAAGCTTTCCCCATACTTCTACATGGGGCTGGAGTCAGAAGAGCTAAGGGAGCTCACCAAATGCTTCACTGTCCTTTGGGGGCATCTCTCAACATCAGAAGACACCATAGGCTACTGGAAAGAGCGCAGACCTATATTTATGTTCTCTTTTTCTCTTATTTCCTTGCCCTGCACCCATCTGTAAATTATTACTCTCAACTTTTCCCTTTCTGTTTTTTCCAAAAGATACTGTGTATGCAAACAGTGATTAGTCCCTGCCCCTGCCCACCCCCTTTGATGCCACAACATCTCAGATTTGCCTCTTGGGGACAAACGGTGATCATGTGACTCCTCTTGGTTGGGTCTGATGGACGGTTTTGATACAGGTGAGCAAAGATGAAGATACACAGTAGAGGTTAAAACCACACAAAGGACTCACTTTATACTTGTTCCCACCCTGGAAACAGAAAGCCCTTTCCTCCCTCCCGAAAAGTCACACATTGCAGAAATAGCTGTAAAGAAGGAAGTGAAATTTCTTCACAAGCTCACAGATGATGGTGACATGGGTTAAGCCAGGCTTTAGAAAGAGCAAAATTGGAAGAGCTTATCTGACTTACAAATCAGTGGCAAAGAATGAGAACATTTCAGGTCTATCAGAGGATATGCGATTCTATTAAATTGATTACTTTTTCCAGGTAGACAATCCCATACTCCCACCTCTGCCTCTAATGCGTCTGAGACTCTAAGAAACATGTCAGCAATCTTACACGTGCTTACTGCCTCCAGAGAAACCAGACTTCATGTTTGACTTCACCTAATAGCAGCTGACTGATTACTAAGACCTACAATATGGTCTTAGGGATGATGAGGATATGACAATGCGGTGCTGTCCTTAGTACTTCGGGGGTTCTTGTTCCCTGATATTAATGTCATACCTTCCCTTCCCCCTCTCCCACCAGAAAATCAGTAGCTGGGTAAGAACCTTAACTCTCCCGTCATTCTATTGAGAGCCTGAGGAAAGGAGTGATCCTGTTAGACAAAGGATATCAAGAAAGGACAAGGTCCTACCAATAAGATATCCTGGCCAGAGGGAGGACTAGCTGATTCAGAACAGAGTCATGAAAGACACAGGGATATTCTGGTGCCAAAATAGCTAAGAGAAGGCTGACTGCATGCATAGTGGGAACCCCAGTATTTCTGACTCAGTGAACACTGGAAAGGGGGATTTAAAAAAAAAAAACAAAAACTTTCTGCATTTATACTCATGGGACTCCTTAGGTAGAAGCTGGAATTTGTCTTTAGGACATTCTGTCTCTTTGCTATGGTGGGAAACAAATTTCATGAGCACTTTTTGCTTCACAGAGGGAAGCAAGTCCCTGGGTCCTTGTTATGGGACTTGCCCTGAACTCTGTGAATGACCAAACAAGCAGAGCTTCAGGCTAGGTGTTAAGTGGTTTGTTTAATGATGTAAAATTATCTTCAAGTTGGGGGCAAGGCATGCTGCAGCATATAATATACAATGTAGATGAATGCTTTGTTTGCTCTGGCTGACTAGGGGAGTGGTACGGAGGAGACCAAGACTGGGACTGCCATGTTGAAATTGAGAAGACAGGGAGGTGGGTGGTAGGTATGGAAACATGGTGCCAGCCCAGGGGTCAAGGAGAGGTGAGCCCTGGGACTCCCTCTTTGGAGGAATAACCTTGATCCTGGGACAGTGACAGCTGATACGCATCAGCTTTCCTAGATGAATGGTTCCTTTCCCTCTCCGCAATTCCCTTGTGAATGTCTGATAAACAAAAGATGTCAGTGCAGCAAATCTTGGGGATGTGGGGATAAGGAGGAGTCTGTACCCTGGTTTTCATGAGAAATTCAACAGGCAGTAACTGTGTTAGTGGACCCAGGAAGACATCTTGTTGAGAAATAACAAGCAGCAACAATCCAGCTGGGATGATATTATCGGACATTAGAGTAGGAAGGAACCTTCCTTTGGGACTACAGCACCACAGGAGGCTTTATCTCTGCCACGCGGGGGTCAGCTTGGGATACTGCTGGTAGACCAAGGAGAAATCAGGGTGAGTGAAGGCAAAAAGGGTGAAGCATTATTTTCCTCCATCTGTATTTCTGGGGCTCCCCAGTAATCATGATGAGACTTGATCAGTTATAACAGAACAGTTAACTCTGAGAAGACTCATGACCTGGAATCCCATGGCACATCAGGGTGGCCCAACCGTAGGAGGGATCACTGGCTCTGTAGGAAACCACCGCTCTCCGGGCCACTTGCCAAACAGGCAGCACACACCTTTCAGACGCCAACACAATGAGCCACAACTGGCTCAAGTATTTCAGGACTTGAACACTCATAGAAGAAGGTCCCTGCTTGGAAGTGATCAGCAGAACAAGGACCTGGCCACACGGCAGTATTGGGCCAGGTGGGGTCAGCAGAGTCTGAAGGGCAGCACCGGACACTCACCTCCTTTTGATGGTGAGCATGACGCCCAGAAGAATGATGATGAACATGAGGAGGCCAGCAATCACACCGGCCATCTTCACGGTATTGTCCACCTGCTTCTCTGGCTCCACAGTGTTAGAATTCTGAGTGGAGGCACCTTCGAGGGGAAAGAAGAAAGATGTTGAAAAGGCTCATACACATGACTAGAAAACAATTATAATGACAACAGCTTCCATTTATTGAGTGCTGACTATGTGCCAGGTACTGTGCTAAGAGCATTACATACAGTGTCCCATCTAATCTTTTTGAGGGTTAGTCCCTTGTGATGTTGGGATTATTATACCTTTTTTTTTTTCAGATGAAGAAATTGAGGTGCAGAGAAATGAAATGAGTGGTCCAAGGTTGAACAACTGCTGGGTTGGGGCATTCTTTTTTTTTTTTTTTTTTTAAAGATTTTATTTATTTATTTGAGAGAGAGAATGAGAGAGAGAGCACATGAGAGGGGGGAGGGTCAGAGGGAGAAGCAGACCCCCTGCTGAGCAAGGAGCCCGATATGGGACTCGATCCCGGGACTCCAGGACCATGACCCGAGCCGAAGGCAGTCGCTTAACCGACTGAGCCACCCAGGCGCCCGGGTTGGGGCATTCTTATCCTCCAGTGAAATCAAGTGGAAGGTTTTATCTCCCACACTGATTTGTCCCTAGGATCAAACCATGGATCTGTAGTTCGATTTTTGAGTTCATGGAATTATCCCAAGCCCTACTTTATTCTTTTTGGTAAGTGGTGAAAACAACAGCTTTGTTGTTAAGGTAACACGATTAAAATCACTGGATTTTTAAAGGTACAAACAAAAGATTTTGTTTTGTGCCTTATATGAAACAAATGGTGTGGCAGAAATGTAGTACATTGAAGGAACTGCCTGGGGTTCGGAAAACACATGCAACTAACTCCATTTCTGGAATTTAATGCTGATGCTACGTGCTCTGCCAGGTACTAACTTGTTGATTCAACTCTAGGTAGCCAAAAAATGCCTCCACCTGGCCTCTTCAGGCAATGGACCAGGGGTCAGAGGCCACTTCTCATTCCAGACACCTATATGAACACTCCTGGAGAGTGGCCCAGGGGTTACCAGCACCGTGAGTGAATTCCTTCCTGCTCCTGTTCATATTCCCAATGGTGCCATGTTTGTGTGGGGCAGCCTAAATCCACAGAATCCTCTCCCTGACACATCTCTACTCTGCCTCCTCAACACCAGCTCATCTTTCATCAGTGACTGCATCTCCTCTGGTGGCCTATACCCCTGGGACAGTTCCTCCTTCTTCACTAAATTCTAATCCCCTGTAACACTTGGCTCACACCTCAATATATGGATATTATTAGTTATTTGTTTCTCCATCTGTCTCCTCCAGTGGTCTGCAAGCTCCTTGGGTGGGGGAAGATTATACCTCCTTTATCTTCGTTTCCTCATGGTAGCACTGAGCCTGGCTTGTAATAGGTATTCCCTTAATGTTTGTGATTGTTCAACGTTTAGCTGAAGGGGTGACATCTATGCCCACACACATTTGTTCTCATGGAACCAAATTGAATTTCTCCATTTTCAGCCATGTGTTCACAGGACTCAGCTGAATTGAAGGGATGCTAATGCCCATAAGCTATGATTCTGATTCCCCAAAGTCACTGATTTTTAAAAACAGCCCTCCAGCACAAGGATGCATCCCTTCTTCTTATTGTGTCAAGTGTTTTCCTGGAGCACAGCACATTCCCCAAACTGTCTTGTAACTGGGACAAGCTGGGTTTACTTAGTCTAGTCTCCCCAGTGGGAATGGCCAGTCTCCAAGAACAGGGAGTGCGTGTCCTCATCTCTCTGTCAGTGTCTCTCACACAGGCCGTCCTTCTCCTCCTCCTGTTGATTTAACAGATGATTACTGAATGATATAAAGATGAGTGGACTGCAATTGTTTGCTTCACTCATTCATTCACTTACTACTGAGCACCCATGTGTCAAACGATGCTATCTATTGAATGGGATGAGAGATCCTTCTCCCGGAAGGACTCATGAATATGGGATTTTATTCAGTTCCCTTCACCAGCTAAAGGCAAGACCAGCTCATCAAATCCCAGGGCTGCCTGAGCAACCTCTACTCATCTACAGCCCAGAGAGTTCATAGGGGGAGTTAGCCAACCACCTCTTTGGCAGGGCTGGTCTCATATCCCAGAATGGGGGCAGGTTCCAAGGAGCCCCCACATAGCCTCCATTTCCCAGTTTGGAGCCATGATTTCTGAGATGGTGGCTAGTCCACTGCGTACCAAACATCAGGGAAACTGAACACCCCAGATAACAATTTCCTCAATTGTGTCAGAATCTTTTTATTTGGATTTGGAGGAAGGAAATTGGCTCGGGAGCATTCACTGGCATAGCTAAACTTTATTTAGTGCCTGCTCTGAGATCCTGTTCTAGAGACCAGTGGTACAAGGGCAAAGGAGCCCTGGAGAGGATCCTATTACCTTAGGAACACTGTTGCTGGCTTGGCTTAAAGAGATTCACACATCATTCCTTTGGTAAATAATCACAAGCACTCACTATATGCCAGGCATTCAGTGATACAGTGGTGAGCAAAACAGGCACAGTTCCTGCCCTCAAAGAACCTACCATGAGTGGTGGGGCGGGGGGGGGGGGGGGGGCTCGGGAGATAGAATTAATGAACCATGAATTGATAACAGTAAGCTTTCAAATCTGTTAATGATGAGACAAGAGAGGCATGTGGCACTTGGAAATCACATAAGAGGGGAATGAAATCACTAGTGGGAAGATGTGGCCAATGGGGTGAGCTCCGAGGGACGACGGACTATAACCAGTTAGAGAACACTACAAGAGCCTGTGGGAGCAGCAGAAGGAACAGCACTATGGGATGGGGCAAGGAGCCTGGAGCATTCAAGAAATGAAAGAAACATAGTGTAACGAGGGTGAGAAAGCAGAGCTAGCATGGTAAGAGAGAAGCTGGAGAGCACAGCTGGGGCCCGTCCACACAGGGCATCAGAGGCCACAATGAAAGCTTCTGTTCTTTACCCCGAGAAACCCAGACATTTAAGTGTTGTTCATGGAGCAATAATATGCTCAGATTTGCTTTTCTAACAGATCATTCCAGCTTCAGCATAGAGCCAAAGTGGCTTGGAGAGACGAATTTGGAAACCATGGTAGGCGTCCAGGTGGGAGATGATAGTTGTGTGGACTTAGGTGATGGCGGTGGAGATAGAAAAAAAGAGATGATTACTTGAAATGCATATAAATAAAACCTTTTGATGGGATGGATGCAGAGAGTGAGGGAGAAAGATGTCAAGGATGTCCACAAGTCTTTGGTTTCCTTTTTTTTTTTTTTTTAAGATTTGAGAAAGAGAGAGAGACTCTGTGTGTGTGTGTGTGTGCATGCACACACACACACTTGCAAGTGCATGTGTAGGGGAAAGGCAGAGGGGGAGGGAGGGAGAGTCCTCAGCAGACTCCCTGCTGGTCATGGAGCCCAACATGGAGCTCAATCTCATGACCCTGAGATCACAACCTGAGACGGAACCAGGAGTTGGATGCTTAACCAACTATGCCAGCCATGCACCCCAAGTCTTTGGTTTTCATAACAAGGTGGATGATGGTGCTGCTTATGGGTTCAAGAAACAATAGAATGAGTATAGCTGTAGAGAGAAAATGGGTGTTTGGGGGGCAATCTGAACTAGAGATATACTCTAGAAAAGGAGGCAGTTAAAAATGCAGGTCTGGAACTCTGGAAAGAGGTCTGAGCTGGAGGTAAAACTGTGTGATTTATGCACACAGACTGTATCTGAAGCCTGAAGTTGATGGAGTCACTCAGGGAAAGAATAAAAAGTGAAAGGAGAATCAAGCTTAGAGACAGAGTAGAGGGTCTGCAGCACTTAATGAGTGGGTAGAGGAAGATGTGCCTGCACACGAGGCAGAGCAGGAGTGGCCAAATCGGTAAGAAAACAACCCAGGAGAATCAAGTGCCCTAGAGCCAAGAGAAGAGTGTTTTCGAGAAGGACGGAATAATGGACCATGTCAAACACTGCTCCTAGGAAAGAATCAAGCTCCATACTCAAGGGAAAGTGAAGGTCTTAGATGAGTGTTAGAAACCCTTCTCCAAATAAGTCCCAAGATGTCCCTAGACTGAAGCGCCTTCAATGGTGACCATGAACCAACAATGGAACACACTTGATCCAAGGAGGCGATCTGAAAGGCCAGAACCCAGTGGTGTAGACAAATTCAATGAGTTCAGCCAACAGGCATCAGAGGTGAAATCACATACTCTGTACAGGGAAGTTATGAGAAGGAATCATGCTTGGCTGACCCAACCAGACTCCAGGTACAGGGACATGAACGTGCCCCAGGACACTGCCAACCCAACATCCACTGCGGCACACTTTCAAGGGCATTTGCTGTGGCCACTGTGGAATTGTGCCTCAGTTCAAAAAGGAAGTATGCCAACAATGTTGAAAGGTGGTACAGATATAGAGGAAATGGCTCTGGGACTGAAGCCAGACAGCATTCCTGTGTGGCTCCTCCATCTGAGAGGAAGAAGAAAGGGACAGAGACCAAGCATGGGCTAGCCCTGCTCCTGATTCAGAGTCAGAAGTAAGTCCATGAGGCTTAGATCTAAGTGCTCAACAGAGCAGATGAGACCCTGTGATAGGACTTACAGGGAAGCACATAAGGGTTGCCTTATGATGGGTCCTGCTAGCAATGTGATGGGCTGTCTCAGGTAAGCACTGATCAAACAGAAGCTCAATTACTACAACTTTTAAAATAATTCAGCTTAAATGGACTGATCCATTGCTGGGTGCCAAGTAATGTGCCAAATACTTTTCATATATGAGGTCATTTAATCTTCACAAAACTCAGAAGATGCTAGTTTTGTTTTCCCTTTTATATAGATAAGAAAACTTCACAGAAGGGTTAAATGACTTGTCCAAAGCCATATAACTAGTGAGTTCCAGAGGTGGACTCTGTACAAGGCTCACCCCCTTGTCACTATAATGAACTGTCCTTCATAGAGTTGTAGTTAAGGAAATGCCAGAACTGGGTCCATAAAGAATGTTGGCCAAGCAACTCACCGTCCAGAAATCCAAGGGAAGTTTTCAGAGGTAGAACTGGTAGCCCCTCAGCAACATGATAGCTGTGTTGCTTTTGCTCTAAGCCCACCCTTTTCATGACAGTCAAACTTAGTACCATACCAGTCCCCAGTCCCTAAAAAGTCCTGTTTCTGGCCTTAGGCAACTTCTATATACTAAGCAGGGATTGGGATGGGAGTCTGCCGAGAGAAGGGGGAGGGACATGGATATATCCTCTTCATTTCTGCCCTCCATTGGGAGCCAGCCTGAGAATAGTTCAAGTAAATTAGAACTGGTAGCTAGGCACCAGGTGGTAAATTTATCCAACTGGGGGAACTTCAAGGCTCTACTTGAGTCCCCTGTGTGATGTAGTCATCAAAAACAATCTTGTGAGCTCAGCCTGCACTAACAGGAGACTACTGTCTCTGACATGAGGTTCCATGCCCAACCTTATACCCCAACCAGCTGCACCCTTTGAGCTCTGAGCACTCCCAAAGCTGAGCCAGCCCTCTCAAAGCAGTTGCTGCCATCCCCTGCCTATGAAATCTAGCATGTCTTAGAATCCAGATCCCTTCCAGTTCCAGCTCAGAGTTCCCATCTGGCTTTCAGTGTACTACCTACTCATTGTTGCATATGGAAACCTGGTGCCCAAGGGAGGAGAGCTCTTGGTCTCGTGAAGTCTTCTCCTCTCCCTCAATATCTGCTCTATACATAGGGCCCAGTTGCCATGTTTTACTTCCCTATCTCCTCCTCCCATGCCACCAAACAACCACCCCAGCTTATATTCCCCAAGGACTCTTGATATCCACCAAGGCCAATTAGCTTTGCTTAACACTGCACTAGTCAGACCACTCTGGTGAGGCTTATCTAATTGTAGACTCTACCGTCTGAGAGGGACTTCCAGGGTAAAGACAGGCCAAGAGCCTTGCCATTCAAAGTGTGGTCGAAAGACCAGAAGCATCAACATCGCCTGGGAGCTTATTACAAATGCAGAATCTCAGGCCCCATCCCAGATCTAATGAATCAGCACCTGCATTTTAACAAGGTCTATTTGTGATTCAGGTACACACTGAATTCAGAGATTCATTGACTTTGGAGGAATGGTGGTCAAAATCTGGACTTTTCAGTCTAGAGAATGGAAGATTCAGATGAGACTTAGTTTTTGCCTTCAAAATGTTGAAAGACCATTGTGGAAGATGGAATAGATTGGTCCCTTTAATCTTAAAGATTGGAGCTAATATCAATGGGTAGAGTGACACGGGTAGATTAGGGACCAACACCGGGAAAGGTTTTTATGTGGAAGCACTATCCAGGGGGAGGCTCAAGCCCAGCCCCTGTAGGCAGCATTATGATATAGAGAGGAGCATGAAAGCAGTCATGGTTCCCAAGTCCTGTTCCAGAGTTGGCCCTCCCTTTCACCTGTCCACTTTGTCTCCACCTGTTTTTACTTCCTGGGCTTCCTGGATGCTTAACCAAACCCTCAATACCTCACTGTCATGGGATGCTGACCTTTCTTCTTTGCTAATCGACCCTGCTTCCCACCTCAACTCAGCATCCCTTGATTCCAGCGATACCCATGCTCTGGGTGAGAGACATTCTCCTTAGAGATATGGGACTCCCATGGGGTCTACCTCCAAGTCCCCAAGTTACCAACAAAGGCAGGAGAATGTGTCACCAACAGTGAAAAACACTATCTGGAAACTTTGTGTTCTCCCATCATGCAGAGGGACTACATGACCTCTTACACACCTTTTGAAGTCGAGATTCTATGGTTTTATGAGATCAGTCAAAAGCAATGGGTTTCAGACCTGAAATACATGCGTTTGCATCCAGACTCCATCACTAACTGGCTGTATCATCTTGATCAAAGCTATTAATCACCATGTGATTTTATATCCTCATTTGTAAAATAGTAAGTAAATGCCAAGTTCACAGGGATTTTCTAAGGATCAAATGTAGTAACAGAGGTAAAAATGTTTGATAAACTCTGAGGAACTGCTCACACATGTGGCATAATGATGGCATGGCCTTGGAGCTGGTTCCAGGGTGGTAGCAGGAGTTTTCTGTGTCTATAAACTGTGGGTGCGCTGTGGGTGTTGGGGCCATGCTTCCTTGCAACCTGCAGCCTGAATTCATCCAATCCTTAGGATGAAGGCAGGCGGAGCCCCCAGAGTGATTCACTTAACTTTCCTCCTATAGGCGAGACCTGTATCAGGCTTACATCTAGATGACTTAATGGCAGCAATAACAAAATTTGGCAACAAGGGATTAATCATTCATTCTCAAAGTGCTCTCACTGGCTACAGGCCCAAGTCTATAACTTTACTTCAGAGAATTTCCCCGTGAAGATTTGGAGCAAAAATAGAAGTCTCAGATAAAGAACATCTAATTGCAACTGATAAAACCAAGTAAATCCCAGTGGATGCATAACCCATGCTGGTGATCATTGCTGATGGTAAAGAAAGGAAGCTGACTCTTGGGAACACAATTCCTAAAAGCGGCAGTCTTCAAAACACACAGTCCCCTCTTAGCTATCCAAGGCATATTATCCCCAAATCTTACTATGCTGGCAGTTCACCTGTGTCTCCTTAATGACTTCCTTTCATGAAGAGTTTCTCTGTCTTTACTCTGGCTTTGCATGCATCTGGCACCCAGGGAGAAAACCTTTCAGACTCAGGCTTGGGGCTGCTACCTCTATGCCAGTGAAGGTTTTAAGGATCGCAGACATCTCTGATTATTGGAAGGGGGGTTGCCAAGAGGAGGCAACAGGGAAAAGATAAGGGAGCTGGGCAACTTTCTGGCTCTTCTAAAGTCAGGTACGTACCATATCCCTTCTTGATTTTGCTGGAAGCGAATTCTTAGAATGGTAGGCTATTTTTAAGATGGAATTTAAGTCCAAGATTGGAAAAAAAGTTGGTAGGAAAGCATCTGGATACTTCATTAGATTCAAGCCTCCAGACTTTACAAATTGCATCCCAAGGCATTGAGAGCATTTGTAATTGTGATCATGAACTACTTTGGCAGTCTTTGAGGATTGAAATTGTAGCAAACAGGAGGGGTGCGAGAAGCCTGGGGAGAAACAAATGCTGTTGTTGACTTTTTTTTTTTAATGGAAAATGTGGATTCCAGATATTTTGCAAGAGTAAGTGTGATGTTGATACAGGAAAAAAACATAGACTGGATGATTAAATCAGAATTTTTCCCTTACCATTTAACTGGTAAAGGAAGGAATAATCACTAGAAATCAGCACAGGCTCTGCATCCATCAGCATCCAACCAGGAAAAGGGAAACCACTCCAAACATGTAAAATGGAGCAAATTTGCTAGAGAATGGATACGCAGACATCAGAAGAGGATGGGTGAAGCAGCCCAGACAGTACTGACACCAGGAGCCATTACCCAGCGTAGATTGGAGAGACAAAAGGAGGTGGTGGTGTCATCAGAGCCCAGAGGTCAGGGTCACCCAAAAGAAGCTGGAACTCTGGTAGACCTCTGGGAGAAATGAAGTCATGGAGGGCACATAGTCATTGTCCAAGAAGGTGCCTGAGGTCAAGAGGGAGAAAGCTCCTCCTCCCTCTTACTATATAATTAATGTCTCCTACTGGCCAAACCTAGATGCCAGTTGACATGGGGCCCAGGAAACCTGCACATCCCATCCAGGAAGGGAAGAGCAAAGGAGGGATGTGAGGCCAAACAGGCCAAGGGCCAGCAAGGGCTTCCTATGAACAAGTGATGATGTTCACCCTGTTGCCACTTTTGAGGGGTGTCTGGGCTTGTCAATCAGGAGGAAGGTCCAGGACTATGTGTTAATTTCAGCCAAAGTGAAGGCCAAGTTAGAGACATTGTGGCTGGCTTTCAGGAAAGCTAGGTGTTAAACTGGGCTGTTCAGTAGGTATTGCTTACTGGTATTTTGATCTAGAATCGTATCTTGATGAGTCAGATTAAGCCATCTTTGTATATATGCCGGTCCTTGCTGAGTTTGCCACCTGCTGTATAATGCAGCTCCATTCTATACTCCCTTTTCTTGAAGATTATCTCCCCTCATGCCATCTTGCCAATATATCATATTCTAATATCGAAGGGATTGATGAACATGTCATGTGAACCTTGTTATATGGGCCAAATTATACAGACTTTGCTCAAATGATATTTAAACTTGACCTTTTAAACTTAAGCTCCCTCATCCTTTTTAGTTTCCTTGTATATCAACCACCATCTCTAAGCCCTTAACACATTGAGTTCAGTTTTATTATTAATCTCTGGGCTTTCCCTATAATTCTTTTCTTGATATTTAGCCACCACAGCATCTCATATAATTACAAAGGGAGACAAGCCTTGCTCAAGTTTAAGTAACTATTGTCTACTTCATACCTAATACTCTTTCTCTGGTCCCACGATGACTAATTTTTTAAAATTTCTGACTACCTCCCCTACACCTGGGCATAGTGCCTCCCTCACTAGGTCTGGTTGATAACAGAGTGCTTGAGAAAGATTATTCCATCATTCTTCTAAGTGACATCACCTAGGATGTTTCTCAAGTAATAAATAAATTGCCTCAATTCATCATATGACAGTAATTGCTTTTAGCCAAGATTTAACTCAGAGTCAATGTCAAGGAGCTGGAAAACACTACAGAGACACAGGTTTTTTCAAAGATAGCTCTACCCTTGCTGGGGAAAACCATTTAATAAATACTGAGTTAAGTGTAAAGAAAATACAGATTTCTAATATCCTAGCCTCCCTCAATATCACCCAGCCGGTCCTAAGAGGTTGCTATTGACTTCATCACAGCCTATATAACTAAAACTGCTAAATATTGCTGACAGAGGTTGCCCTCTTTTTCAGCCTTAAATGGAGGTTAGCACCCCATGAGATGGGAATAGCTTTAATTGATTGTTTGAAAGCACTCCTGCCACTCAAATAAATTGTTTCTCAAGTGCTGATTCTGCTTGGTCCTCTGCATCTCCTGAATCTGTTTCCAGGTGGACCCTGCTTTACACAGCAAATGCTCTGTGTAAGTCAAATTCTAACTCAGTTGTGTTACATACAGTAGGAAAGCTGACTATGTAAGACCCCCATGGTGAATCTCTTCTGGGTGCAAGAAAACTCCTTTATTAGAAATTGTTTTTTTATGCATTCATAAGTTAATAAGTATAGACTTATTTAAGAGTAGTCATGCCTGAATGATGCCGGGCGTTGTCATTACTGATGCATCCCTTGTAAGGCATGCCCTTTCAAAGGCTTCACCATTGGTGGGCTGAGAGTTCCTTTATGCTTCCATAGCCTCAATTGCTCCCTCTTGTGCCCAGAAGCCCACAGTGTGAGTGCCAGGACCCTAGCCTGGGACTAGACTAGGACCATGAGCTATGGTTAGAGTTGGGTGCACTTTGTAGGCTGCTTTAGGAATCAGACCACAGTTAAGGTTAAAGAGCAGGATGTGGCTGAGGTAGGGGTCAAATCTAAAGGAGGGATCAGGAGCAGGCTTGTGGTTGTGGTTTAGGAGTGTTCTGCTGGTCAGTCTGCACCCATTCATGGTGAAGAAGTAACCTATGCCTACAGTTGGGAGTGGACTTTTTGGCCAGCAATAATATTTAGCCGATGGAATGGAACTGGACAAAGCTAAGTGACTTCTAAATGGACTAGACCCATTACCTTGATCTCATTAGCATCAACTCAACACCAGACCACAGAGGAAGTCCTGGACATTGCCTGATGAGTGGTGCTAGGATTGTAACACTGATGGTGAAGACAGCAAGGTGCTAGGCATGCAAGGTAATTAAGAGACAATCCTGCTGTCTGGGAGCTCACTACATGGTAGGAAAGAGAAGTGTACAAGCTAAAAATCAAAGCTAACACAGGTATGTACAGGGAGGGGCACACATGACTGCTTAGGCAAAACTAAACTATAAACTTGGTTTTCACATGTCATCAGTGGTATGGGACATGTCATGGGCATCCTTGAGACCACCCAGTGGCCTCCTCTCTCCCCTCCCCACCCTGGCTCCCTAGGGTCCAGACGAGGCCAGCCCTGACAACGAGGGTGAAGAGGCTGAGTCAGCTCGGTGCCAACAGGCCTGGCTTCCTGCTTGTAGAAATCTGTGCACTGAGCCTGAGCACAGGGGGCTCAAAGCTGCTTAGCCAGGGCAGAGAGGAGCACCCACAGCCTGTGATGGGGATTAAGGATTTAGTCTGAAGAGCAGATGTAAGAGAGGAGAACACACACTCTTTCGTATGCCCTGTGGCCAAGCAGATAGTCCCATTAGACTCTCCAGGCAGCCAGTGTGAGAGAGTGTGTGGTCACCCTGAACAGACTGTATTCTTCCTGTGGAACGAGGGAAGCCTTCTCAGGAGCAGTCACCGGGGCAGTGTGCCCCAAAGCCCACCGGGATGGTAGACAGGTCAAATAATGCCAGGACGCCAAGAACAGATTACCACAGCCTGGTTGGTGAGGCAGAGGCCAAGGCCAGGGTGCAACCAGCAACAGATGCTAGGACTGCTCAAAAGCAGGAGGCAGAACCAAAAAGGGGAGGGTCAGAGCCACAGAGTAGAGGCTGGCTGTAAGCCAAACGCAGAATACAGCTAACAAGGAGACCCCACAGGGTGGGCTAAAGAAACTCTGGGAGGGAGGGCAGCTCCTGGCCTCCGTCTCACTGAGGTCTGTCCATTGTAATGGTACAGCCTCGAGGGCGGACCCCTGCCCATTGCCCAGGGCTCTGGATCCCTGTGTTTCCAAGTGTATTAGTTTTGTAGGGCTGTCATCACAAATTACCACCATCTGAGTGGCTTAAAGCAACAGAAATGTACTCTCTCACAGTTCCAGAGGGTAGGAGTCCAAAAACAAGATGTCCACGATTCCTGTGAGACTGGGTAGAATCTTTCCTTGCCTCTTCCTGCCGCAGGTTTGTTGGAAACCTCAGCAGTCCTTGGCCTGCGAATGCATCATTCCACTCTGCCTCTGTCACCACATAGCATTCTCCTTGTGTGTCTGCCTTTACCTGATATTTTCTTCTTTTTTTAAAGGACTTACTTATTTAATTTAGAGAGAGTGTGCACATGCACACACAAGTGTCAGCGGGGGAGGGGCATAGGGAGAGCGAGAGAGAATCTTAAGCAGACTCTGAGCTGAGTGTAGAGCCCAACGTGGGGCTCGATCTCACGACCCTGAGATCACGACCTGAACCGAAACCAAGAGTTGGATGCTTAACCAACTGTGCCACCCAGGCGCCCCGATGTTTCCTTCACATAAGGACATCAGTCTCACTGGATTAGAGCCTGCCATCTTCACTAATTCTATCTGCAAAGACCCTCTTTCTGAATAAGATCACCTTCACAGGAACTGGGGGTTAGGACTTCCACATATTTTTTGGGGAAAGACACTGAACCCATAACACCAGGCTAAGCTCAACTAAGCAGCCTGCGAACAGGAGGAAGGTCTTAGCATTTCACTGAGTAAAATGCAATCACTGATAGAGGTTAGGGTCAATCAGAGAGGACGTGGGAAGAGAATGGGGCACTCCTGCTTGGTCATGGGCTGAGCAGCAACAGGTGCTTCCAGAAGGCCAAAATGTCCTGGCTTTATTTGTCTGAATAGCCCAGGAGGGTGCACCAGGTCAAGGTGTCCCCAAGGCTCTTACTCAGAAACATAATTCAGTTCTTTCCACCCGACTCTGGTGGAGCTGATCCCTCAAGGGGTGATCACATTACCTGACCCAAAGGGGTAGGAACGGGGAGGAGAGGCAAAGATCTACCCAGCCTGGGCAGCTCTGTCCGGATCTTGCCTCTGGAATATGCTGCTTGCGGCGAGCATCAGAGTCTGGAAAGGAGAGGAGGCACGGGAGGGAACAAGAAATCTATAGGAAGGATTAGCGGAAGCATGAGCGGGATCAGAGAGAACGGCCGATAAACATGCAGCACGGAATTCAGATTAGTGCAATGAAACTGAGCAAGGGTAATAAAACCAGCAGCGGGAGTAGCATCGATTGGTGAGATTCCAGGCAAATCCACCATGAACATGTTTTCTTTCTTCTAGCCTTTGCCCCTTGGCTTTTGGAAGCAGAAACACTGAATCACTGTGTTCTGTACTAAAAGCTGATCTACCCTCCTCCCCAAAGGATGAATGGAAAAGCAGCTCTGTGTTAGGGGAGACGATAAAGGGCAGAAGTGAGGCCCAAAGAGTTTGAAGCCATGGCTATTGTCCACAGGGGCACGCTCAGAGTTCTGAGAGGTCTCCCCTGGGGTGCCCACGCTTTCTGCCTACAAGCCTGACCACTCCTGGGCCAGCACCAGGGGAGCCCAGGGGAGCTTATGCGGGGCCAAACCAGCAGACATAGGGGACCTCCATTCAGAAACTCCAGAGCATCAGTCTCTAAGAAGCTTGGCAGGTGGGGCCGCACAGAGTTCAAATACTGGATTGAAAACCAGTACTCAGTGACTCACAATCAGCCTAACCAATGGCAGAAGGTGAGCCAGGTGAGGTGCTGGAACCTTCGTGGGTAGAGGCAGATGGTGGGGTGTGGCGAGCACCCTATGCCTGGTACGTGCTCTATGAGCATTAATCATCCCCTCACCTATAAGTCCACTCATGCATGGGGTCAGGTGAATGACTACCATATGTGTGGTGGGCATGGGCTAAGAGGTGACAGACCAAAAATCTCTAAGACGGTGTGCTTGGGATGTGAATGTGGCCATGTTGGTGAGGCTCCTCACTCAGGGCTGATTCAGGGGGTCCTCTGTGCACACCGGCCTGGCCAGTTGAGCATCTCCTCTCAGTGCAGCCTGAGACAGTGAGGGGTCAGGGAAGGTTTTGTCTGGACTTGATCCTAGGGGGTAAGCTAGACCACAGAGGGAAAGCATCCCAGTGAAGGGAGGGGGTGTGAGAAGGCAGGTCCTGCTAAGATAATCAGTGTGAACGGGGCACAGGATGCCAAGGAGGCAAGAAGTCAGAGAGCAGTTAGAAAGTGAGGGTCTTCGATGGAGGTTAGTTCTCCCAAAGCACAGGGGAGCCTGGGGGCATTTCAATCAGGAGCAGATACTGCTGGACCATCACTCAGGCTTCAGTGGAGCTTACACTGGAAGGGCACTAGTCTGGAAGCTGCGACACTAATCTGAGCAAGATGTTATGGATCTTGGGCATGAGAAGCAGCAGCAAGTAAAGGAGAGATCCAGGAGAGATTCTGGAGGCCGTATCAGTTCCATGTGGTGACTAGCTGGTACTGAAGATGGGGAGAGAGAGCAAGGATGACCCTGGGATTCCAAATCTGAATTTAATGGCAGTTTGCATAAAGCCTGGAGACTGGTTTCTCCCTGGTCTATGGAGAAGACCCCCAAGAGAGAAAAAGGTATAGTGAATACCTTAGTCATATATGATGCTTGTTTTCTAGGTAGCAGAAATATTCACCTGCTATAGGGGACCCCCGACAGGGGAAGTGGCATGCCAGAAAAATGCTTTCTTCTTCTGCATTAAGGCTACTGATTCAGCGGGGAGATTGGTAACATTAAGGCTACTGATTCAGCTGGCAGCCAGAATGTGCCCAGAGCCTTGGGCCCATCAGGCTATGAGCATCTATTGTAAGACTGCTGACAAAGATGGCATTCTGGTGCGCTTGATCGAGTACTGCGCTCCCTCCGTGCTCTGCTGAGTCAGCCTGCAGCCACGCTGACAGCCAAGTGGAGGGAAGAGCTGTGTCTGCCTGGATCTTGAATTTCGCCCACCTCCCTGACCTCCAGCTGTGGTCCTTGCTCCTCATCTGCAGACACAGCCCTGGCCTGAGCTTCAGGACCAACCGAGGCCTGGGTCAAGGGGGACTGGAGGACGCCCAGGGGGAAGGCTCAGGGACCTCAGCATTGTGTCACCTCCGCTCGCTGTCCTGCTCTTGCCTTGGGCCATCACAGCAGCTGAGGTTGCCATGCAACTGTGTCCAGCCTCCCACTTGATATCCTAACTCCCTAAGGAGCCCCTAAATTTGTGAACCCTGCTTGTCATTTTAGGCTGAGGCTCTGATGGGCTCTTACCTCTCACCCCCATCCCCCACGTTTCTCAGGAAGCACAGTTCTGGTCCAGCCACCTGCCTGAATTTCACTACTAGTGAGCTTGCCTGCTTCCTCCTGTTTGGATCTCAATTTCCTCATCTGTACAATGGGTTTAGGATAATAATAACAGCAACAGCACACATTCAAGTAGTTAATGTGTATTTTTCTCCCTTAGTCCTCTTAGCAAGTATATTAGTATCCCCATTTTGCTGATAAAGAAATAGGACAGTTTATGTAACCTTTCTGTGGCTCCAAGTCCCACTGCTAGTCATGATGTGGTTTTTGAGACATAGTGCTGAACCCCTCTGCTCTGGTATTTCTGGTTCTTGGCACATAATAGGGTGCTCACTAATGTGGGCCCTGGGCATAGAGTATGCTGGGTAGGAATGCAGACTGTCCAGAGAAATTTATCATCTCTGAGCTGTGTGATATCCAATGATCAGAGCCTCAGTTTCCACATCTGTAAATGGGAATGCTAACAGCACCCTACGGGTGAAATACATAAATAATGGGAAGCCCTTTGCATGTGCACGGGATATAGGAAGTCTGTAACACGTCTCGGCTGTCCTATTGTTCTCTTCCTCATCTTGCTAGGTATCCCTGATGCCACTCTCCCTCAGAGCTGCCACCTCTCTCCAGCCAGCCTGGCAGGCTGTGTCTCCCACTGGGGGGTCTTCCTTCCCCCTCTCTCCACCCAGCATGGTCCCGTCATGGTGGGTGCTTGGGTTTCAGCCTTTTCCAGAGCACTACATCTGGTCCTACTGCTTTCCAGCTCCTGTGCTCACACCATCTGTCATCCTTTGCCAGGGGGGCATAGCCTCCCTGGGAGGGTCGCTGAGGCCCCAGGGTGTCCGAGGCTGCAGAGGCCACCAGGCACCACGCTGAGCCCCCGGGAGGCTGCCGTGCTGCTTCCCCATCTGCTGTGGGCCCACACAGCTTTATCCCAAAGGCTGAAACTCAACCTGGGTCCAGAATTTATAAGCCATCCCTGGGCAAGTTGCTTTAGAGGCAAAGCAGTCTCCGAGAGTGTTTTATGGCCTGAATCCTGCTACCGTGGCAAGGCTCTGATTTTAAAAACTGCCAGGAAGACAACAACAGAGAGTCTTCACATGAAGTGGACGGGAAAGAAAGGAACGACAGAGGGGAGGTGCACGTGATACCCTCTCAAGCAGGAGCTATGCCAGAAATGCACCCCTTTTCTCTGATGACCCTCGCCACCAGTGAGCATGGTGGTGCTGGAACTCATCCACATTATCTCATAGATGAGGACCTGGGATCAGAAAGGCTGTGTGATGTGCCCAAGTTCCCCCAGTTTTAAGGAACAGAGTTTGGGCTCCATATGAGGGCTTGTCCCAAAGCCCTTCTCCTTGTGGAGAACTGACAATGGGCACTGGGCACGGTCAAGGCGGTGAATCTGGTCTGGCAGGGGTTCAGCTCAAGAGCATGGATGCCTGGCTGACCATGAGTGCATCCTCTCCAGCCTCCAGTTGGACCCAGGGTCCCAGACTGCTCCCTGGAGGCCTGGCTGAGTTACTGCAAAATCCAGAGAAGGGGTACTTCCTGCTGTGGTGGGTCCATGGGGTCCCAAGTCCTTCAGGTGAAATGTTAGCTAGTCATTTGTCCACTGCAGCCTCAAGTCAGCCCAGTACACAAAAACATCTAACCCTGGCCACAAGACCTTATTTTTGCAAGGCAAGCATCCCCGGCCTCCACCCTCATACCCACCCATGACAACTAAATATATTTCCAGACGTTATCAAATGTCCCTGTGTGTGTGTGTGTGTGTCAAAATCAAACAAAGGAATTGAACATTTACCGAGCCACTTCTCTATGCATATACACTTCTGTTCACCAGCTAGGCACAAAGATGGTCAAGATATCTTTTTGCCTCTAGATCAGTGCTGTCCAAGATGGTAGCCGCTAAGCCACATGTGGTTACTGAGCACCTGAAATGTGGCTAGTGTGACTGAGGGCCTGAAATTTTAAATTTATGTTATGATTTGTTTTAATGAATTTAAATTTAAAAACTAATACAAAGTATGTTTACTTATTAAATATAATGTTTACCTTTTTAAGGTTATATTTCATTTTAACTGTTTAAAATCTAGCATCTGAATTGAGATGTGCTCTAAGTGGAAAGTGTATACCAGATTGCAAAGACTCAGTGCAAAAAAAAAAAAAAATGTAGAATACTTTTCATTAGTAATTTGAAAATACTGATTGCATGTTAAAACGATAATATTTTATATGCACTGGGTTAAATAATATCTATTAAAATTAATTTCATCTGTTATTTTTTCTTTTTTTAATGTGACTCTAAAACATGTAAAATTATAGGGGCACCTGAGTGGCTCAGTCGGTTAAGTGTCTGCCTTTTGCTCAGTTCATGATCTCAGGGTCCTGGGATCGAGCCCCGCATCCGGCTCCCTGCTCAGTGGGGAGCCTGCTTCCTCTCTCTCCCACTCCCCCTGCTTGTGTTCCCGCTCTTGCTGTCTCTGTCAAATAAATAAATACAATCTTTAAAAAAAATGTCAAATTATATACATGGTCCCAGTTCTATTTTTATTGAACGGTGCAGCTCTGGAGGACTTCCACAGGGGGAGCTCTTGCCCCTCAGGGGACCCTGCAGACTGTCTGGAGATAGAGTTGGCTGTCGTAACTGAGGAATGAAGTGCTACAGCACCTAGTGGGTAGAAGCCAGAGGTGCTGCTAAACATCCTACCGTGCACAGGACAGCCCCCCCACGACAGAGAATCACCCATCCCCAAATGTCCCTTGTGCCGAGGTTGAGGAACCCTGCCCCAGAGCATAGCCAGGAAGTCAGAGACCTGCAGAGCTCTTGGAGTGAGCTGAGCAAAGAGGTTAAGGCGGTTACCATACTCAGTTCTCACGACTGATATGGCTGGGGGGTGCCACGGTCCCCACTTCTCCAGAAGAGAAGGAAGCCCAGAGAAGAGAAATCACTGGCCCATGATCGCCAGGCCAGAAGGGGGCTCTGCTCCGCATCCCAGCCTCTCCCTGCTACACGCTGAGGGTCCGCGGTTCCCCGAGCTGGTGCCGATCCAGAAAGAGGCTGCCTGAGCTTCGGGTCTAATATTCCTGTCACTCAGAGCCGGCAGTTATTATTTCCACCAGCCCTTCTTGCTACCAGGGGATGAGCAGGAACAAAAACACCCTCTGAAAGGGACATTCTGCTCCAAGAGAAACACTCGTAGGCACCTCACCCATCAAATGGGCCCGAGAAACAAATGGACCGCGATGAAATAAACCTGTCAGAGGAGGAACATTCAGACACCTCAGAGGCAAGAGGTAAGAACAAACGTGCCCGATACGGAATCGGCTCTGTTTAAAGAAAACATTATCCAACTGCTCAACTTGAAGAGATGCCAGAGAACAATGGCCCTGCGGAAATGGAGCTCCCACACGGGCTCCGGGGATGCGTGGTATCTCAGGAGAGGGGGTGTGGGCACAGTAGTGAGAGTCCCTTCCCCCTCGCTGTGAGTGACCAGGCAACTGCATGCAACTCCCCGCCTCCTTGGGGGTGAGGGTGAGGCTGGTGGGCCTATGATCGGGGACGGTAGGGGACTGGCATTTCCTGAAGGCCTACTACATACGGCTGTTGAGCAGGGCAGTCTCTAGGGTCGCCTAATAGTGATCTGTAATAGGACTCTGAAGTGTGACAATTAGATTTGCAGGTGAAAAAATGCTATGCAACTTGCTTTAGGTCATGTAGGTAGGGAGTGGCTACGATGACATTCCTGGGGCGTTGGCAGTGACACGCTGAGCTATGGGGGTGGCGGCAGGGAAAACCGGGCTGCAGTGAATGCTTTGGAGGCTCTGCCCACATCTCCTTTCCCGGGCTGGCACACCGAACGTCCAGCTGCTACGAGTGCTGGCTGCTACCGGCTCACAGATACCTCCTCACCGGCAGAGGGGCCGTAAGGCAAAGGCGAGGGGCCCCTCCAGGGGCCTGTGCACTCCCATAGCAGCCCACAGCCAATGCCGGCTGGTACCGTGGCACAACTGCGAGCCCCTTGGCCTCAAGGTAAGAGCAACTCCCACCCGCCGGAGGCCCCTGTGGGCTCAGGCTGCCACAAGCCTCCACATCCTGCCCTAGCCTGCCTTCCTGCCTCTCCTTCCTCGGAGAACACCCCTCAATGAGTCATTTGCACAGGAATCCCTATCTCAGGCTCCGTGTGTACAGAGCCCAGCCTAAGACATTCACTAGCAGTGATATTTCTGACTTTGGGGAAGGGGGTGGACAGAAGTGGACCGTGAGGTACTGGATGGCCAGACTCCTGTCGTCCCTGCCAGCCACATCCCCTTTCCCACCGTGACAAAGTAGCCGGTTAGGGACTAGTAGAAAGGAGGCCACTGTCTGAGCAACCACTCTGAGAGAGGTGACAGGTAATGATTTGAAATTATCAGAGACTTCCACTGAAAAGAAAGGGCCCTGAAGTAGCATCTCTAGGTCAGTGGGGTCTCTTTTGTCTGTAGGGCCTGCCATGGGCATCAGCCTCTGACACAGGTGGGCTCTGCATCCCAGTCTTGGAAGAGTGGCAGATGTTTATGGGAAATACAATCAAACTACAGCGTGTTCCAGGAAAGGGGCTGGTATCTCCCTCACACAAATACCTACTCTAGGTTGGGCACTTCCACACAAGCCCTTTCACACTCATTATCTTGTATGGTCTTGGAACACATCTCCAGAAGACTCTGCATGTGCAGATTCTAGAAGCAAATGGTGCCCCCTAAGAGGCATCCGTTATGATTCCTGCTTAACACATAGGAGAGGTGGGGACCATTACATTTCAAGGGCTTGTCCAGCACACAGGGGAGGCCTGGGATCATAGCCAGATCTACTCATGTCCTAAGCACAGATATAGTAGGCCCACTTCTTCCCCAACCTCAGACCACAGCTCAGTTGTCACTTCCCAGGACACATGCTCTTAGCTCCAGGTATGTGTGTGTTTCTTTTGAACACCACGCACCTCTCCTTTGTAGCCCCCCTCATGGTTACAGTTGTACATTGATCAGTGTGGCTCTCTCCCTTCCCAGAAAGGCACAGGAATATGTCTTCCTTTCCTCATCATTGTATCCCTCCATGCCTAGAACAGTGCCTGGCACATAGTAGGTACTTAGTAAGCATCAGTACAATGGGTGATGCATGGATGAAGGGAAGGATGGAGAGATGCGTAGGTGGGTGAATGGGTAGGTGGGTGAATGTGTGGATGGGTGGGTGGCGTGGAGGGACTGCCGGTTCCTCTCTGGTGCACCTGGCCCGGAGGACGCCCTGAGCGTGAGCCACTCTCAACCCCTTCCCACCCGCCCAGGGCTCTGGTGGTCACCTGTGGTGAGGAGGCAGAGTGGAGTCCCCGGGGTCACCTGGGCGCTGCCCATTGGTGCTGACCACAAGGAAGCCAGTCCCCAGGCAGCATGCAGAAGAGAAGGAGAGAAAGAAACACACATGAAAACGTGTGGCACCGTGAACAAAACTACAGTTCTTGTGGCTCTGAAGAGCTCACGCTAAACAGCAAAAGAACATTGTGTTCTAACAAAACAAGGCCTGAAATAGATTTTTAAAAATGAAACGAGAATAAGAGTCAGCATTTATCAAGCACCCACGACATGCCAGGTACTCTGCCAGGTACCTCACGTACAATATTTCTAAGACTGAGAGCAACCCGGAAAGGTCAATTTTATTATAAACGAACCCCCATCATCTTTCCACTCTGTGTTTTCTCTCCCAGTCTCTGCTTTCTTAGTAAATGGTGGCCCTACCCACGTGGCGGCTCAGTCTAGCAATCTGGGAGTCATCCTTCGCCTCTCCTTTTTACTGACCTCCCACTTCTAATCACTCAGCATGCCTCAGTAATTCTTCTCCAGGAAAGCTCTCGAAGTCTCTCCCTTTCTCTCCAATCTCATTTCTACTTGGTTCAAGCCACCCTCACGCTTCACTTGGGATTGCTTAAAATACCAGCTTCCTTGCTGGTCTTCCTGCCTCCGGTCTTGACCCCTTTTCAATTTACCTTCCACCCTACAGCTGAAAAGCATCAGTAAGGGAAACCTCAGAGCCCCTCCCCCAGCTCGCAGACCCTCAGTGACGAGATCCTTGCCTGTCCCTCCACACACTCTGCCCCAAGGGCAACGAAATCCTCTCCATTATCAACAGCCCCCCACGTTCTTGTCTGTAGGCCTTACCCAGGCTCGTCACCTTGTGTGGAATACACTCCCTTCTGACCCCTTTACCCGACTGGCAACTGCTCATCCTTCAGGAATCAGTTAGGAAATACTTTCTTGGGAGTCTTTGGTGTCTCACTGTGTGTGGGGCAGATACCCCGCTCTGTCTTCCCATAACACCCTAGTCTTCCTTTCTCACAGCGATAACCCTGCCCTGTTATTAGTGGCTGTCTTTTCCTTGACTCTGTAAGCTCCCTGAAGGTAGTCACCGCGTTTCATTTACTAAGCGCTCCTGTGACCTTGTCTTGTACCTGGCACGTAGTAGGGACTCTGTGGACATCTGTTGAATAAATGAATGAGTGAAGAAATGAATCAGAGCACCGATATAACTTGCTCAACGTCTCAGAACTAGTAACCGGCAGAGGCAGTATTTAACCCTGGTTTGCAAGACTAATGCTCCTGGCCCTCTGAAACCGACTACTTGTCTCTGTAAAGAGAATGATATAAAAGGCAGGAAGGTGTCTTATGCTTGGAGAAAGCCTGCATGTTCCTCTAGTGATTCATCAACAAAACTGTATAAAAGCCCTTATGCAAAATGGAGAGAGAGGTAGGGTGTTCCAGACCAACTGATAAACAGGAAGTACATAATTTCAACAAAAATCACACAAATAGCAAGCTTGAGCAATGTCGTGAAATACTATAAAATGTAACTGCCAGTTGCAATGTCCATAATAGCCAAACTGTGGAAAGAGCCAAGATGTCCATTGACAGATGAATGGATAAAGAAGATGTGGTATATATATACAATGGAATATTATGCAGCCATCAAAAGGAATGAAATCTTGCCATTTGCAATGATGTGGATGGAACTGGAGGGTATTATGCTGAGCGAAATAAGTCAATCAGAAGAAGACATGTATCATATGATCTCACTGATATGAGGAATTCTTAATCTCAGGAAACAAACTGAGGGTTGCTGGAGTGGTGGGGGGTGGGAGGGATGGGGCGGCTGGGTGATAGACACTGGGGAGGGTATGTGCTCTGGTAAGTGCTGTGAATTGTGCAAGACTGTTGAATCACAGATCTGTACCTCTGAAACAAATAATACATTATATGTTAAAAAAAAAAAAGAAGATAGCAGGAGGGGAAGAATGAAGGGGGAGAAATTGGAGGGGGAGACGAACCATGAGAGACGATGGACTCTGAAAAACAAACAGGGTTCTAGAGGGGAGGAGGGTGGGAGGATGGGTTAGCCTGGTGGTGGGTATTGAGGAGGGCACATTCTGCATGGAGCACTGGGTGTTATGCACAA
This sequence comes from Neomonachus schauinslandi, assembly GCF_002201575.2. Lineage (NCBI taxonomy): Eukaryota > Metazoa > Chordata > Mammalia > Carnivora > Phocidae > Neomonachus > Neomonachus schauinslandi. Next base: position 120,713,829 of record NC_058412.1, read on the forward strand.
ACAATGAATCATGGAACACTACATCAAAAAGTTATGATGTAATGTATGGTGATTAACATAACATAATAAGAAAAATATAACTGCCAGTCAACTGTCATTGTAATATTCCTCCTTTACCGGTACGGGGAGCTTCACCATTTTCAAAGCATGTGCTAAGTCAGAGGTCAGTAAACTGTGGCTCGTGGGTCAAATCTGGGTTCTCACTGTTCCCTCTGTGGCCATGTGAACTAGGAATGGTTTTTACATTTTTAAATGGGGTGCTATTTTATTTATTTTAATTTTTATGTATTATTTTTCATTTTTTATTTAAATTTGATTTTAGTTAACATAAAGAGTATTATTAGTTTCAGGGGTAGAATTTTGTGATTCCTCAGTTGGGGGAAATAAAAGCAAAAAGAAGAGTAATATTTTATGACACATGAAAATTATATAAAATTAATATTTCAGTGTCCATAAATAAAGTTTTATTGGAACATGGTCAAGCTCATTTTATATTTCTCATCTATGGCTGCTTTCTGTGCTACCATGACAAAGTTGAGCAGGTGTGACAGAGACCACATGGCCTGCAAAACTGAAAATATTTACTATCTGGCCCTTTACAGAACAGTTTGCCAACCCCTATTCTAAGTGGCTATTTTTTATTAATTTTTCCCCACCCGTGGAGGTAGGCAGGACATGGCTCACATGTCAGAAGAAGAAACAGAAGGCTTGAGAGAGGACACGACTCCAGTGCTCCCACATGGCCTGTTTCAGTGGCTTCCTACCTGTTCTCCCCCATGGTCTTGCCTTGTCTGTACCCCAGAACCCCATCTCTGATCCATCTTCTAAGGCGGTCTGCTTAAGCACCTCTAAGGGCTCCCACAGTCTCAGGACCATGTTCATATATGTGCTACTGGGCTACACAGAGTCCTTGGTGTCCTGGCCTTGCTTGCTACTTCAGCCCCACCTCTGATCACTCCTGGCCTCTGGTCACATTGGCATCTACCCCTTTGCTTTGACCCATTCAAGTTCAGTGGCATGCTTTCTTGCCTCCAATGATCTGCACATGCTACTTCCTCAACCCAGAAGACCTCCCTGCCTTACTCTCCAGCCTTGTTCAATATAATAACTGTCACTCTTTCAAAATTTGTCTCAGCAACCATGTACCTGAGAAGGCACACCCTAAACTGATTTATGTTTCCCTTCTCTGCTCCCACAGCATCCTAGATTTACCTTCATCACGTACTTAATCATGCTGTATTGATATAATTTATCTGTTTGCTGTTCTCCCACTAGCTATTTGTGGAGTGCTTATTATAAGCTCAGCATTACACGAAGCACTTTATATGCATTGGCCCATTAAATTCTTACGTTAGCCCTATGAAATAAGTGGTGTTATTGTCACTGTTTTACAGATGGGGAAACCAAGACGCAGAGCAGTTAAATGCCTTTTCCAGCCTAGAATCAAAGACTGTCCAAATCCAAAGACAAAGTTCTTAACCTCTCTGGGACAAGAGGCCACAATCAATAGTAAGTTGCACTCAATATATGTTTATTGAGAACTAAATGAATAAATGAAATTCTAGTTTAGTATTTACCTACTAGCTGTGTCACTTGGAAAATTACATTTCTGAGTTTCAATTTCTCTACCTATAAAATGGGAAAAATAATAAGTATCTCATGAAGTTCTTTTAAGGAATAAATGTAAAACAGTTGAAGCCTGGTTGACAGGCCCAGAGGAGTCTCCCCACCCTACCAATCTAGGGCTACAACTCTGCCGAGCAAGAGTGCTCAGCTATGAGGGGCAGAAACAGAGGTATAGATGGACAGGTGGTGTTGGGATGGGAAGAGGTTTTCCCAGTGCGTGGAATAGCAGAAGATAAGTGATGGATCATGGGTCTCAGCAGGACACAAAGGGAAGTCAAAACAGGAAAGGGGCTCATACCTTTTGTGTAGAGATGACTAGTGTTTCCTGGTGCCTGGCCTATCTCTCCTTCTTAGGCACACAGAAGAATCCAAGTCCCATCAACACCATGTAAGTGGAAGTGACACAAGTCATTTCTAAGTGAGGTATTCAAGATCCAGGTTACTAACCCCATACCTTCTCTTTCCCTGCTGTGAAGTCTGTTGAAGCCACATATATTCTAGATGGCATAACAACAAAGAAAATTTTCTGGTATTAAGCTACTGATATTGGGTATTCATCTGTTATTGCAGCAAAGCCTATCCTAACTAATCCAGCGGAAGAAAAGGTAGCAGTCCCTTGCCTTCTCTTCTATCACCTGGTTGCCCCATCATACAGCTTTTCTATTAGAGGATTCATGACTCCACTCTCTCCATATTTCCAGCCTATGTTCATATATATTTATATGAAAATTAATTAATTAATGAAAATAGTAAGACCATGCAAAAAAGAAGGAGGTCAGAATGCTGAGTGCCTCAGACTTCCTTTCTTTTATTCCCTTCTAAGGCAAAGAATGTTGAGTAGAGAGAGATACTGATGGGCTAAATATGACACTGGAGCTGATAATGCTGAAGACAAACTAACTTCTTGGTTTATCGGCTTCAATCTATTATAGTAATGTAGAAGGCTGAGGGTTCTTTGTGGCACCAGGTCTACTACAGATTCCAGGACTTAGCCTGGACACTGCTGAAGAGAGACAAAAGACCCATCACACCCTAAAGATTCCACTATCAACTATTACTGGAAAAGAGCCATGGGAAGGGTTTAACAGACTCTGACAGTGGCTCATAGAATCTCACCCAGTCTACGTCACTGACAAGATTCAAAATGGTGCCCTGGGAATGCCATAAGCTTTGGAGTTAGAGCTACAATTCTGTGGATCCTTGAGGTCTTTATTCAACCCTTCTGAGCTTCTACTGCTTCATTTCTTAAGTAAGGGTAATAAGCATGACCACTATTTATTTAGTGTGTAATACATGCCAGACTTTGATTCTTCTTTTTTTATTTAGATCACATTGTAAACTTGTAAACTCATGTCAGCATACACAGCCTTGTGACTGGCACACAGTAGATGGTGATTTTCACTAAGCCCCTTCACAACCCGCTCCTTCAACACTACATTGAAACCCCATCAGAGAAAGCACTCATGGAGCTTTCTTCTATTACTAGCCCTTGTCTTCAGCCTACCCAGATTTTCCCCTTTCTTTGACTCATAATTTTAAAAGGCCTCCTATTCCCTTTGTAAGATGCAATTGCTTTGGAGCATCAGATTCGAGCTAAGGTCAACTCAGGTGTCTCAGGTCTTGTGTAGATGATTCTAATTTCTAGTTCACAGGGATGAATTGAGACTGCCCAGTGACATGCTTGAAGGACAGGTGTTGGTTGTGGTTTTGGTTTTCCTGTACTCCATTGCACCAGCTCCGTCTTCCTGAGTGGGGTGTGGAAAAGGTGTGTATGTGTACTGTGGGGCGGGGGGGAGTAGTTTGAACAGTCTAGAGAGTAGGGATAGGAGAAGGATAGAAGAAGACTAAGGCGATGTACCAGTGGGTGTAGCAAGGAAAATATTAATGGGTTGGGATATTTGAGTGTCATCTTTAGGTTATTTTTGGTCTACTTATGATATAATTCTCTTCTTTTATCTTGTCACAAAACCTTCAGGAAAAGCCACATTATTCCTTTGGCATTTTGGGGCCTAGAGAACACTGGGTGAGAACAAAAGGGGCCAAGGGTCAAGGCGAGCTTGTCACACTCAAGCAATTCTGAGAACCTCCACTGTGGAAAATTCACCTCATTGGGCTTGCATAGGGAAAAACAGAACTACCCTACCCTAACCCCCAAAGCACACACCCTGGGCTTTCCCCTCTGAAAGTCTGGCAGGATTTCTAAGGACTGAACAATAGCCAAGAGCTTTCCAGTAGACTGATTCACTATAGTCTACCTCTCATAAATAGGGTCTCGACTCCAGCTACCATAGCTAGATTTGGGCATCCTGTGGTCCTGAGTCCCTCCTGAAATTGCTGGGTAGATGATGAGAAAAGAAAAAGTGCTACAGTCAAAGGCTAGCGGGTGCATGAGCAAAATGCTACACTTAGTCAATAAAAATATGATTGCTATGTAGAATCTCATCTAAACACAACAACCCTTAGTTGGAGAGGTTAAATAGTAAGAGCTGAGGCCAGCATCATTCCTGTGCCTCTGTTTCTGCACTTTGGATCTAGCCTGAGTTCATTTGATAAACATGTGATTTGTGGAATTGTATGAGAAATGACTAGAGTCCAGGCTTTGGCTTTTCTTCCTTAGAGAACAGCAGTGAGAGGCTTGGGCCTCTGGGTCTCTTATCAGAGAAGGTTCAGAAGAACGAAGGAGGGAAGCCCAAGATGTTTATCATTTGTTATATTCTTGACCTTTTATGTGCATTATCTAAAATAACTGGGAGAAAGAATTAATGACCTCTGGCCTAAGAGGGGTGTGATAGACTCATAGGGGATTGATTTATCCAAGGTCAAAGAGTTAAGTTTTGGACGTGGGATTTGAATCCAGGTGACTCTAATTCCCCATTATTCCATGTAACCTCTCAAAGAAGCTTCATATAAGATAGAACTTCCATATAGAACTGGATTAACAGAAGAGGGGAGGGCAGGCAGTGGGCATTTCTTATCTGATAGCAGACAATTCCTGCATCGTGCTTGGCTTCTCACACCACCTGTGACATGTTATTCTTATGGATAAGGAATCCGTGGACACATCATTCCCTTTCTTGGCTCCAATCTTAGCATCTGCAAAATGAGGGCATCTCACTGGAGAAGGCGTATTTATTGTCCTGCCAGTCTCTGCAGGGGTGAGAATCCGTTATGAAGAGAGAAGAGAAAATGCTGGATGAAATGGTCTACCTCAGGCTTAGCCATTATAAAAAGAAGCCACAATTACAAAAGACCATTGCCCACGCCTCTTGCCTGTTGCCGTTGGGACAATGGTTTTAGTCCATCACTACCACGGGGCAGCATGGGACTATTGGTGACACTGGCCCCTTATCTCATACTTCATTATTCTGGAGTTCAGCTTTCAGCACCTACTCTGAGGGGGTTGTTTTAATGGGATCGTTAGAGAGTGTTTACTAGATTAAAACTGTGGCTGTCTTCTGCAAAGCAACTCTGCAAATGGCTTTATGGGTTTCTGGATTTATTTTGTCTCAATGACTAGGCTCAGTTTGCAAATCAAATCAAAGCTGATTTTTCTAACTGCCACTCGGGCACACCCAGCAGGAGTCTGCAGAGCCAGCTGTGTTCCTTTGATGGCTGGTGCCAGAGATGGGAGTGCTGCTGCCTGCTGGTGGCGAGAGGTTCCAACAGGGAGAGGGTAGACAAGCAAGTACCTGCTTAACCCTAACCAGGGCAGGCGGACAAAGTCAAAGAAAGCAAATTTTACTTTCTGGAAGGAGAAAAGGCAGACAGGATCTATGTGGCTTCAAAGACTCACTGGCAGAGATAATTGGGAGCCAAATATGGACTCATGATATTGAAGCTCCCTCCAAATGAAGTGTCCCAAGTTTGGAAGGAACTCGTTGGGACAGAAGTGAGGTCCCTGTCACAGCAAGTGGAACTGGACATCAGTTTCTGGAAGAGAAACTGACTGGTATGGTTTTAGAACTGAGCCTCTGAATCGGAAACCATTTTCCCCTTGGCCTGCTCTGAGTCAGAAAGGCATGACCTAAGATGCTCAGGTGCCTCCTTCAGCAGCTGCAGCCTGGAGTAGGGGCATCTTCCACCACATGGGATAATCATCTTCCACAGGAAAGGCTGTTCCCCCCTCCTCCTTGAGTTTCAGCACCTTGGAAGCCTAAGTATCCCACCCCAAACTTCTGCGTGCTCCATTTTCTCAAGGGTCACCTCTGAGCAGATTCAGCTTACATCTTCAACCTGGTTCCTAAATTGAGCCCATCCCTCCTCTTCCAGATGAAAGGTAAACATTATTTAATGGGTCTAAATGCACCTCCCCCCGTCTTTACATTTTCTGTTTTAACTACACCATTGTTAAGTAATCTTTGTACTGCCCTCCCTTCAAGGAATGAATAATAGTTCTCTGTTTCTAAACCAAAATTTAATGTTTACCCATTAGCTGAAGTTTTCTCTCTATGGTTCTGAACAAGTTCCCAGAGTACAGTGTCCCAAGCAGACGGCTTTTAGAATTTTCTTTCAGCTCTTGGATTGGAGGCAATTCCATGATCTTTTTGCTATCCCTCAACCCGATGATGAAACACATCCTCTGTATAAGAAGAGCACGTGGTAGATGCCACTCTCCCCTTTTCAAGTTGGTGTACCATCCCCCAGCTGCTGTGAGTGTTGAGACTAAGGGCTTATACCTGTGACTTTCTCCAGACACATGTAGGACTCAGGGTTGCCATTTCCCTTGGAGCCACCTGAGAGATGGAGGGGAGGGAGAAGGGGAAAGGAAGAGGGGGTACCAAGGACTAATTGTTATGGGGGAAGAGGCAGAAATCCGGGTCTTGTTCAAGGCAGAACAACTTTGGAGAAGTTTATACTCCACCCATATCTAGTGTAGGCTTCAATTTACCTGAGACTAGATTCTTGCTTATCATTTTCTCATTACCTATCCCACTTCCCTCTTTCATTTACAGATTTCTTCCATGAGCCCTCCCTTAATACCATACTGCACCCAAATCCCTGCCCCAGGCTCTGTTTCTAGGGAATCTGTCTTAAGAGAGCTCGCACTTGCCTTTATCTGCTCATTGATAAACTCCACTTCCCCACAACGGTTGAACTCACATTCAGATTCCTCTAAATCTCCAGCCAAAGTTAATCACAGGCAACCCCTGACTGAGGAACAAGGTGAAGATGAATGTGAATCTGGGGCAGTGCCAACAAGTCCCCCATCAATGAAAAAGACTGCCTTCAAAGCTTTGGAGGTGAGCTTGTTCTGATCCTAGAATTACCCCCTTTACTAGCATATACCAAACTCCCACCCCACAGTCCCTTAGCTGTGCCTTCAATTTGTGGTTCTGTAAATAGTGTCCCCTGGTGATATGTGAATCTATCCACTAAATCCTCCCTAAATACAGGGGACTTGGCCCTTTACAGGGGCTTTGGCCAGGGGTGTGGCTCTTCTCACAGTCTGAGGTGTTCAGTCAGCTGGCCTCCCAAATCCTACCCTTGGTTCTGGTCGTATGCAATTCCCAGTGTTAGGTGAGAAGGGGTGATGATGGACAGGGAGACACAAAGCCTCCTATACTATACCAGTCCCAGAGACGCAGAGCCCCAGATGATGGCCCAGGGCCATATATGCCATTATTGCCTGAGCCTTTGGCACCATTGATACTTTAGTCCCCATTCACTACATTTCACTCCTCTTTGGAAGCACTAATCACAATCATAACTCCACTATTATCTGTTAAAATCATTCATGTAAGGTCTGTTTCCACACTAGACTATGAGCTCCGTGAGGACAGGAACCAAGTCTGCCGATTCACCACAAAACCATAGTTCCTTTCAAAGTGCCCAGCTCACAGATGCTGAGTGAGCTGACTATACAGAGGAAATAACATTCATCGACAATAATTTTACCCAAAACACTTTGCAGTACAACACTTACACGCTTACTGTATCACCTGATCCTCTAACAAACTGGAGGGTAAAGGTCTTCATGTGCTGGAGCTGGCTCGTACCAGCTTGCTAGAGCTAACTGTTAAACATTCTTGACTTTTTTGCAAGCCAGTTGTTAAACCATTAGTAACGTGATTGAACATGGTGGGGATATTTATATCCTGGAGATCAACAAAGACTATAAATAAGAGGTTTTCTTTTACAAAGAGCAGGTTTATCATCAAAGCACTGGTAGTAGGTGTGTTAAAAAATGTTTTGTAAATGAATAGATGGGCATAACTTTAAATATGGTGCCTCTGAGTTTCAGGAAGATGAAGTGAGACTTTCAAGGTCTCTGACCCTTGCTATAGTGAGATGCTGGCTTCATGCATTTACTCATTTCATCAGGCATTTTTGAAGTGCCAATAATGTGCCAGGAACTTCCTGCCATGGCAAAATGTGATGGGGAAATTAGTAGTTAAGACCAAGGAGCTCCTCAAGAGAGATCCTCTCAATCAGCAGTGATGGTGCCTACCCCAGGAGGTGGGCCCTACTCAGACCCCAGAAACATGACTGGATCAGGACCTGATACATCATGTGGGGTCTGAGAGGGGTTCTGCTGTCACAGACCTAGCCATTCGGTGTGTACAGATGGCCCACGGTGTTTACCCTTTGTCCAGGGCTCCTTCCACAGAACCTGCAGATCCTCTGCCCAAAGCAGCCTCACTGAGCTTCCCAAGGGAACAGCAATCAAATCTAGACCTCAGCTCACCACCAGAGGCCCCTCTGACAGGGCTAGTTCCTGCTCTCCTTGCACACCCTTAAAAGCTATTGGGATTATACCATGAATAAAGAATAGTCAGAGGCTCCAATGGAAACCACATGGACACTACCCCTAACTGTATGGGCCCTGCTATGGGTTGAACTATGTGTCCATCCCCAATTCATATGTTGAAATCCCAACCCCCAGTGTCTCCGAATGTAACATCTACAAACCCTATATTCAGAATGTCTCAGGATATAGGGTTTGTGGATGTAATTAGTTAGTTAACTTAGGATGAGGTTAAACTAGAGTAGGGTAGGCTCCTAACATAACCATACCAGTCCCCATAAAAAAAGGGGAAACCTGGACACAAGATGCCCACAGGGAGAATGCCATGAAAGATGAAAAACCAAGGAATATCAAAGATTGCCAGCAGCTAGGGGAGAGGCATGGATCAGATCCTTCCCTCATAGTCCTCAAAGGAACCAGCCCTACTGATAACCTTGACCTTAGTCTTCTAGCCTCCAGAACTATGAGACAAGAAATTTTGTTATGAAGTCACTCAGCTGGTGGTACAGCAGCCAGAGAAAACTAACCCAGGTCCCTTACTTTGCAACTCTCTAAACTGGGCGGTTCTACATTAGAGTTTGGGAGACTAATAGGGATGTTAAAGACAGACAAGAGTTGGAGCTCCACGCTGGAGCCAGGTGTGGAATCTAGCAGAAGAGGGGCTGCACTTGGGGTCAGGGCAGAATGACCCTGCCTGAGTGCTGGGGACTGTTACATTCTGCCTGTGAACCCTCCAGTTCTGCGGGACTCACACAGTTGGCTATAGACACCATCTGGAATCACCAGGGTCAGGGACAGAATACCAGCCAGCTGCTCCATCACCAGCACAGTGGCCTCAAGTTTGCACATGTGATCACACTCCAGAGGCTAGATGCCTACTGGCAGCCCCGCAAGGAAGGTGCCATGATGACAGGGACATGGAAGCGTGTGGAGGGAGCTGGGTGGCCAGTGGAATATGCCACTGGCACTTCATCAACCTCCGACGCCTGCAGGATTCCCAGTATCTTATTTTCCTCTGTTAAAAGGAAAAGTGTTTTCGGCAAACCCACAAGTGGGAAATTTGATTCAGGAAAGAGATGGGTCAAATATGGCTTCCTGGCCTTAGATCCTTGATACAGAGTCCTCATGAACTGTGCACTGATTTAGAGAGGGTTTGCCTTTAACCGACCCTGGATGTTACCAGGCTAACTCAAGGCACAGAGAAGACATTGACCAAATACAGGTCTCCTTTTCTTTGCTTTTTTTGGCTTTTTTCCAACAAGTAACTTCTTATCTGAGGTGGTGCTGAGAGGGCTAACTCCCTGGACTCCACGAGATTGGCATTGTCCAGCTCTTGGTCCAATTCCAGGTACTCCTAGTTTTGTCTCTCTGGGCTGAAGTGACGGCCCTCGCGGACCTGGAAAGTGAGGGTGTCAATCCTTGGAATCTACTTCTGACTCTTTCCTGCCTGGCTAGCACCTGGCCAGCTAGCTGGGCATTCACCTTGTTCCCATCCTTCCATACAACCACATGCTATATGAGCACACACTCCACTAAGGAAGACTGTGACCTAAAGGTCAAACGGGAGGAGAAATCCTTATGCTATGAAGAGGTACAAGCTTTCTGCTCTAGCTCTTTAAAGACCACTGCAATTCTCCCGCAGAGGAGCAATGCAGCTCTGGAGAAGTATGGCATAGTGGGCCTCAATTTCTATGATGACAGCAGATCCTGAAATCACCAGGGCAGTAGAGTTTTAATTATTCTCTCGCAAAGTCCCCATATGTACCTATTGCCCATCCAACCACATGTTCCTGATTCTCAGTTTAGAAAATAAGATCTAACCAACTACCTCTGGGGGGGGAGCTTATGTCCCAGAGGGTGTCTCTAGAATCTCACAAGCCCATGGAGGGCAGAGCAATTGCATCGACCCCTCCCTTGTCTAGAGGTCAAAAGCTGGAGGGGAGCCACGGAGCACCATCACAGTGGATAAGGAAGGTCTCCCCCTAAGTTTCCTTCCCTCAACCGGCTGCTCTTTTAAGCCGGACACCACAAACGCTCAGCTGTTCTGCTTGCAGTCTGGAGCTCTGGTGCTCTCCTATAGATGATGTTCTTCCTTCTGGATTATCTGTTTCCTTCAGTGGGGAAGTCTGCCATGGCCTGTGATTTGTGCCACTTTTGTTTGCAGACCATCAATTCTCCTTGCCTCACAAAGAGTATTTTATCTCTTTCTGTCCTAGCCTGAGTTCCTAAGAGCGAACAAGTGAGGGACACGCCGGCCTCTCCTGACTTATGTGAAATCAGAGTGAGTTCTTACCATGGTGAGTCCTTAGTGCTTCCATCTTCTCCCTCCTGTATCATCTTCCCTCTTCTGCCTACACACTGAGCTGGTTTTTTTCAAAGTTATGGAAGTCACGAGTGATAGGTCTTCATGTATATTTTGTCAAATAACCGTAGATATTCTCCTCCTTCTCTCTCTCTCTCTCTCTCCCCACTCCCTCACCTCTTCCTCTTCCTCTACACACGCGTGCATTTTCCTCTGAATGAGTGTGCATGCGTGTATATAGTCACATATGTATAGACACACTTGGGTCATCGTCATTGTTCATGGTTTATACCTATGATTATATGTCTACTTGTATTTGTAATTGTCATCTCTGAGGAAGCATCCTATGTAACTATATGCGCTGTCGATAAATGCAGGGAACAACAGAATTGTCCAATTTTGGTGTGTTTATATGGAGAGAATGGCTGTTAAAAATATCCATTCTGTAACAAAAAGATAAACCTGATTTCTAGCCATTCAACCTTGTAATAGGTTAAATGATAACAAACCATTCATTGATTTTTTTTTTTTTTAAAGAGTAATAAACAGAAACATGTACCAATTGAAAGGGCCAGGCAATTCAATTATAATTAGGAAAACAAAAACTGATGAGCCTGAACAATGCTGCCTTGGTTTTGGGGATAAGTATTGAAAATGCCAACTACATAACAATGCAGTGTTTGTTTTCTCATTATTAAAGGCACCAACACTATCACCTCATTTGTGAAAGCCAAACCCAGTTGAAAGAAATACAAAGCTCAGAAGATAGGTTTGATAGACATATTTAAAAAATACCCACATAAACACAGACCTAAATATAATGAAAATATATAGCAGAAGAATATTTGAGTAAATGTATATTCACCACTCTACTGATTAATGTACCAGTCCATTCATCCATTCATCTGTCCGTCTGTCTGTCCATCCATCCACCCACCCATCCATCCATCCATCCATCCATCCATCCATCCATCCATCCATCCA